>NW_025336059.1:1986840-2031185 GCF_004798865.1 Varanus komodoensis
AGAGAGAGAGAGAGAGAGAGAGAGAGAGAGAGAGAGAGAGTTTAGTGGGGTGCAGTGGGGGAGAGACACCAAAAAGCAGTGTTTTTGGTACAGAGTTCAGCTTCCTTTTCTTCCTTTTTTTCTTTTAAAGATCAGGTTCCTAGTCCATATGATTGCAAAAGTGCTTAGAAGGGTACGAGCAATGTTCTTAAGATTGCTCTCCCACTTGACTAGAAGCAGCAGCTAGCCAAACCAGAACGAACTGTGCAAATACTATATAAAAAATAACACAATATAAAGGCAGTTTTCTATGTTTGCATAGGTTGTGCTTAAAAGGATGGGACTGAGCTTGAAGGTAACGCAGCACCTAAGTCAGGACCAGGCAGGAACCCATTTATCAGTTATTGTAACCATTTATATACTGCTTTATCTGCTTAAAAAAAGCCATCAAGGCAGAGTAAAACAAGGGGCTGAGACTCACAAGCGGCTTGCGCATCCCAGTCCATCCACCAAAGACTGATGTTTAGGAGCATTCAATGCGCGCGCACACTCTCTCTCTTTCCTTGCAACAACTCTGCAGGATAGGCTGGCCTTATTACCCCCACATCACAGATTCGGGTGCGGTGGGCAGAGCACTGGCCCGAGAAGAGCGACTGTCCGGCACCCATGGAAGCGGGGAGGTAAGTCTGGACCTGACGCTCGCCTGCGCACAGCCAACACTCTCACCCACGGCGTGAAAGCCACGCTGCTTCCTGCGAGCAGAGCCGGGAAGTCCAGCTCCCTTTCCGAAGGATGGCTTGGCCGGGCCCCTGCAGGCACTCCCTCCCTCCCCCCCTCCCTCTGCACCGCACCACCCACCACCGGCTGAGTCATCGCTCACGTCCTGTCCCATCTCATTCACAACGGCCCCTCGGCCCCCACACCGCCCTTGGCAGGTGGACTGTCGCCGCCGCCGCCCCCCCCCCGCCGGAGTTCACGCAATATGGCACCACTGAGAACCATTTCAGGGCTTTTTTCCGAGGGGAGGAGGGGAGGGGGAAGCAGCCTGCATTCCTGTCTCTGCCTCTGGGGCTGCCTGGATACCTCAAGTCAGCTGTCAGTGGATAATAGGCGTTGAGTTCTAATTAGAAACCACCCCAGCTCGATCTGGAAGGATGGGCTTGGCAGCTCCATCTGGCGAGATGGCGCTTCCTCCCGCAAAGTCAGGGCGGGATGGCGGGGCGGGGAGGGAGCGGAAGGGAAGACATGACAGGAAAGCTCAGAGATACTTCCAGGCGCTCAGCCTGGGAGCCAGAGACAAAAATAACCAGCCAGCTCTGGGAGGCGTAAGATCAGGGGGTGAGAAGGTGGAGGGGCTGCTTCCACAGCACCAACCGACAAAGCTGCCTCTCTCCAGCATCCACCGTGCTGGACGCAACACGGGAATGCAGAGAAAGAAACAGGAAAAAGGACGGGCTGGAGGCAGGTCCGTGCCCCCTTCCTAGAACGCCAGCAGCACCATTCCTCCCAGATTTGCTGAAGAGACTCCGTTGCCACATACATCACTGTTTCCCAAGCTCCTGATGGCCGAGTCATGCTCTGGCGTTTTGTTTGTGCTCGCACGTCACTTATGCAACCTCAGAAGCTTTTCTTTCCGACGGTTTAAGAGTGGGGACTGCTAGCTGGCCTGAGAGCAGCCCAGCCGCACGATGAGCTTCGAGGGAAGGCCGGGCTGGACACAGAGACACAGGGCACAGCCCGCTCCGCAGGCACAGCGCTCCGCTTCGCCTTGACCTGAGACAACCCAAGTCCCAGCCAGTGCTGAAAGGCAGCAGAATCCTCACCCCCCAGCAGCAGCAGGAGGACAGTAAAACCTACAGAGCTGCAGCAGGAAGCCTCTACGTTCTGAACCTGTGCTTGGGATCCCTAGGAACCCCTCAGAGTGAATTAGCGTACTTCTCACAGCACACCGCCTGAGGATTAGGAGAGGGTGAGCTACCATCACGGCTCCCAAGAGCAAGCAGGCCCTCCGAGGAGCCGCTGGAAGCGTTATGCAGCATTTTTTAGTCTTCAGTGCAGCCCTCTGGCAAGATAACCTGCAGTGGCAGCAGCCTGTTCAGGGCCAGTGTCAAAGGCATGTGCAGAGGGCCTACAGCCCAGCAGCGGCCACTGACAAAAGCCCCTGCGTTGGTTTTCCTTCCCTTCACGATGGTATCCTGCTTGTTCACCTGCCTCTCTGGAGGGGAGCAGGAGCAGGGAAGAGGGACAAGAGAAAGGGGGTCCACCCTACACAGCAACACTGGCGAGACCAATTCTACTTCTGTTGGCACGGCCGCCCTCCCAAATATCTTGGCAATTGCAGCCTGGTATGCTACTCTAACACCTCCACCCAGAAGCCACGGCCATTTCCAGAGCTCTCGTCAGAAAAGGAAGGACTGTTTACCTCATGTGCTCTAGTAACCCCCTTAGAAAGATCTTGGCAGGAAGAGGAAGAACGGGCTGGGTGGGAGAGGAGACGAAACAGGAAAATACACCTGAAAAATTACACCCAGCCCCTCTTGTACGAGTTAGGACTAAGCATGGCCATTGCGCTGAAGGAACCAAAGGCTCCCAACCGAAGCCTAGGCACTCTTGCTGCCAGGGCCACGAGTGCCCATTTCGGTGTGAGGCCCTCCAAAGGCACGCATTGTTTGCACGCGTTTCTAAGGCCACGTTTTCTCCCACGGACGTTCCGCTCAGCCCATGTCAGCATTCCTGCAGCACCCCTGCATGAGGTCGCAGTGGAACAGCTCCTCTACCTGCCGCAGGGACGCGGTGCCTACTGATGCGGCATCGCCTGGACAGACGGCTGCATCCACGGAGACCTTGGGCATATGCGCTGAGGGAGTCTGACCGCAAGCTCCTCACTCCCTGGGGGCCTCCAACTCCCGTCTTACTACTCGTCCCCAACTTACGAGTCCATCAGGCCTGAGCTCCCCACCCACAGCCTTCCAAAGGAAAGCACATTTCATTCACATTTTAAAAATGTAAAACTACCACTGATTAAAAGCGTCACTCCGCATTTTTGCAAAAATGATGGATGTTTTCATACAGACTTTCATCCACAAATAGAGTCACAAAATCCGAAGTGGGCAGAATTCCACCACATTTTGCATTCGAGTCCATGCTTGAGTTCCACAGATGAGGACTGGGTAAATTCTGGTTTGCAATGAACCCAAACGAATTTCGCATACATCCCCTAGCCTGACCAGAGTCTGGAACAGCTGGACGAACAAAATACATGCTGCACCCCCCCCAGCTCCCCTCTCTCTTCTCCAAAGCTTTTGCACCCTGCCTGGCAGTTATTTGAGGCTGGGGTGCTGCGGTGGCCGCTGCTCTCTGCTTCTCTTCTGCCGAGTTTAACCCAAGGTCAAATAACAGCCGCGCGAGCTCTTGAGAGATTTAATTTTCAAAGCCCTCCCAACATCCCCTGCCTGACCCCCCCACCACCACTGCCCTCCCCTGCCCCCTCCAGGGACAAGCCTTGGCTGACGTCCAAGGCTCTGAACGCTGCAAGGATTTTGCTCTGGGCCAGACCGACAATCAATTGGGTTGGATTTCTCTTATTTCCAAGAAGGGGGGGAGGAGAGAAAGAAGGGACGCCGTGGGCGGGGCGGGGGATGGCAGAGGGGGTAGGGGACCCCAGGGAACCTCTTGGCCTTTCACAGGCTTAGCTGCGCCTACAGCAAAGCGTAACCTACAGTTGACACAATTACAGAACGCACCAGGACAAGATGCGTCTCAACAGGCCTTGTGTCATCATACTGAGGCAGCTGCAGAAAAATCCATTGCCCAAATTGGGGGGGGGGGGGTGCCGAGGAGACAGCGCAGGAGAGTAAACATGTCCTTTTTAAAACACTGATCTGGGGAGAAGAGAAACTAGGACAGTCACTCATTAATTGCCAGAAGACGACGAGAATGAGGCATCTCCCAAAAAGAACATGCATTTGCATATGCTAAATTATATGTACAGGCACACTTCTGGAAATAATAATTATGCTTTGAAAAAAACCAAAGTAATTCTCACTATGGAGAGGAACCTGTGTGCTTTGGTGAGTCTGTTCTCCGGGCGGTCAGGCAGGAGTCGGCACCTTGTTCTGGATTACAGCTCACATCAGCCCTGGCTAGCATAGCCAACGGGGTGGACGATGGGGGGCTGCAACAAACTGCCCCCCCCTTTTGTAAGGGTGGATGGGCAAAAGCCTTGTGCGTTCTTTGCCTCTCAACTGGAAGAGAATGGTCCTCCATGGATGAGAACCTGCACTCGCATGAGGACCCCCCTTGACCGAGGGGGTCAGTGCCGAAATGGACCTGCCCCCCCGCCCCGTTGAGGCTGGACCAAGCATTTGTGCAAGGGCCTCATATGAGCAGACCGTTCTGAATAAGCCCCTTCATCCTGGAAGACACCGGATGTGCCAACGGAGGATTCCTCCAGTGCTCCGCGCAAGCAAAACGGGAATGGCTTTGCCACAGGTCTTGGGGGGGGGGGGGGCTGACTGCGCTGCCTTGTGACGCCAACCTGGCCCCTTCCCACATCCAGAGGGAACCAGGGAACGTGTGTGCAGCGCAGTCAGGGCCCTGGCCTGGGGCTTGGGGGTTCTGGCCCCAGGTGAGCGGCGAAGCTCCCTGGGTGGCTTTGGGCCAGCCGCAGGCTCTCGGCCTAACGCGCCTCACAGGACTGCCGTGAGTCTGCGGGGATGAGGAAGAGGAGACCACGGGGCTCTCGCAGGACAGAAAAAGGCAGGAAGCAATCACGCAGAGGCACATCCTGATTTCAGCACTGGGAAGGGTGCTGCAGGGCCAGAACAGCAGCCAATACCTGCCTCCCCCGGCTGCCAAGCTGCAGAGCGTCCAGACTCCAGCCACGCTGCAGCCCACACACCCCCTTCACTGCAAAAATACAATCGCAATTAAATTAAATTTAAATTAAATGAGCAATTATTTCCAGAATTAGCTGCCTGGGGCAATGGGCTCATTTTACCTAACGATAAGGCCAGCAACCACCTGTCAAGCTGTCCTTGCGATGCGACCGGTTCTGGACGGCTCTCCTGGGAAGCCAGGGTGGCTCCCGAGGGACTGATTGCTTCTGGGATTCTCTAGGATTGTCGTCCCGCATTATCACGGGACTTGGTCCTGGTGGACTGCAGCCGCTCGCAGACCACCTTCGCCCCGTTCCCCCGCAGACTGCGCCCCAACAGCCACTCCCAAGGCTTGTTCTGGGGGGCCGCATGAACAGGGACTGCGCATCTGCCTCGCCCATCATCCCCGCTCTCCCAGGCTGTCTTGCCGCCACTTCCCTTCAGTGCTTCCTGCTTTCCCTGGTCTGCAGGGTGGCGAGGGAGGGAGTGGGGTCAGCATGCCAGGAGCAGCGGGGGGAACCTCCAGCAAGACTCGCAGCAGCTCCGGGCTAATTGATGTGCGCCGCTCAGGCGTGGTTGGAGCCAGGCATCGAACGGCCACCCCCGGGGGAGCTGCAGTGGCGGCGGCGGCGGCGGCAGCAGGGTTTAGGTCCTCCATCTCTCCGCCGCCTCCTGCCCCCCTCCCCCCCAGACAAATGTCTCTGGCTGCAAGCTTCGAGAGAGGCCCAGCTGCCTCAGCAGGTATGGCCTTGTTAATGAGCAATTAGCTCCCAGCCTAATTGGGCAGCGGAATGGCTAATGAGCCCAGCCTCGGATGTCTGTGCCCTCATTATCCCGCAGCCCAGCCAGTGGTAATATTGAACTTCTGTCCCACTTCCGTCAGGCCAACAATTGGAAGGCCCGCTGGCTGGCAGGCGGACAGGTCGGACATGCCACGGCTGCCACCGCTGCTGCCCTTCCGCCAGACAGGGTGGCTTCTTTGCTCACCTCCTTCCCAGCTTAAACCTTCCCAAGCCATTTTCCAAATGCAAGGTATCCGAGACAACCGTTTTCCTGACAAAACAAGCGAGCACGAAATTGCTGGAGTGAGTCACTCTGACATCAGAAAGGGGTTTCGTCCTGCATGTGTCACCACGCCTGTTTAGCATTTCCAGGGTTCTGGGGGGCAGAGCAGCGCTGGGAGCGAGAACGGGGGCTTGTCTTTGCAAGCCTCTTCTGGGGTTCCCCTCTGCAGTCCTCATTTACCTTTCTCCGGCCTCTGTGTCCTCCCCTCACCCGTGTCTCACACTTCCTCTTGGCAATTTTTGTGTGTTGTGCCCTGATTTTGAATGAGCCATCACCTTCCCTCTACTTCGCTAATCAGACTGCGGCGCCTTTCGCAAGTGCAGATGCGCAAATGTGGCGGCCCCACACTGCACGCCTGCCCGAGCAAGGCCCTTCGGAAATCAGCCCTTGCGTGGTCCAAAGGTCCTATCACTCAGACGTGATTTAAGCACCTAAGTCCAGCCATCCCAGGTAGGATTCACACTAGTTTCCACGGAGGAGACAGGAAACATCCACCACCGCTACCTTCAAGACAGCAGCTACCCTTGGCTTTATTACAAATTTATGTATGTATTTATTTATTTAGGAGACTTCTATGCCGCCCCATTCGCCGAAGCCTCGGGGCGGCTCACATCCATAAATAAATTTCCATAGAATAATATAAATTAACAGTATAAATTAAGTTGCCCTGGCCAAAGAATAAAGTGAATAAATACTATTAACCATTAAAATGACATTTGAATAAAAACGTCTTTGCCTGGCACCAAAAAACAAATAACGACGGCGCCAGGCGGACCTCTCTGGGGAGCGTATTCCATAACTTAGGCACCACCGCAGAGAAAGCTCTCCTCTGAGTACTCACCCTCCTAATTTCCTTCACGGAGGGTTCCTGGAGGAGGGCCTCTCCCGCAGTTCTCAAGGGGCGGGCGGGTAACCAGGACCCAAGCCAAATACTTTCTCTCTCTCTTTCCCATCTCCTTGACATGCTCAAAGGCACTGGCTACTAGATTCAGGATGCGCCTTGTTGATTTCAAAGTCACATCTCCGTCTTTGATACTGTCAAGATGTTTTTCCAGCCAGAAAGATGCCCTTTGAATTTTTTTCTTCCGCTTCCCCAGGGCAAGTCTCCAGCGATGGACCCACCAAAGAAAGGAAGCTGCCGAAGACGAAGACGCATGCATCATATGGGGGGGATGAGGACCCAGGGAGGGGGAGGCAGGTCTTTGAAGGGTCAAATCTGCAAGGGAATACAAGAGTGCTACACAGCCCAGACATCAAGCATCTTGTGTGGCTCTGCCACTGAGCTTGTCTCTTCTGCAGAAGGACAGAAGCACACTGGTTTGCTCACCCCCTTTTTCTGAGCAGTGAGACGATTCGGGGGTACAGCACCTGCCCCAGTTGCTTCGCCTTGAGGAGAGGTTAACTGAAGGCTTATTGGCAAGTTGTCATATCGGTGCTGGTTTAAGCATATACAGGATGAGCAACAGCGGAGGTGCATGATTTAAGCACTCCATCCTAATGGCCCATATCCACTAATCCTACGTCAGAATTCAGAGAGACACTCTGTGCTCCAAGATGCTTTGAGAAGCCAAGCTCTGCTGGCGCTGTCTTAAACCGCAGCGCGAAAAGAGTCTATAGAAAAGAGTCTATTGCTCTTAGTAGAAAAGACTTAAGAGCCTTAATAGAAAAGTCTATTGCTCTTATCACACACACTTCTCGCCCTCACCTACCTCCTGGCTAGAGAGGTGGAAAATTTAGAAGAATAATTCCTTCTGACCATTTCCTAGCTATTTTAAGTGGCAGGGACGCACATCACTGGAACACCACAGGCTATCAACCCCCACAGATTTGTCAAATCCAAGAAACTGACCAGTTATTGCCTCGGGGCAACCCGCACTGAAAATCCAGCTCACAGGTATCTGCGAGGAAACCCATAACCACCAAGGTTGGTTCTTTATTCTGCACAGAGAGCCGCAGAAGATGCCCACCCACTGCCATTCTGCATGAGGTACGGTTCCAGTTTTGCCTCCTTCCAACGATCCCCCACTGGGATGACATTCAATGCGCCTTGAATTATTCAATCACCCCGATGTAGAATACTTCAGAAGTTTGCAGGCTGTCCAAAGGAGGCGGCCCATCGCTTCCCTGTATGAACCGCCTCCTCCTTCCAATGAGAGCGCAAATCCGCATTCTAATACCCACATGTGCCAGCACCAAGGACCGGGAAAGAGTATACCAGGAGGAAACTGCCATCTTGCCAGGAACGTTATAAGCATGAGCCACATGGTGTGTGCACACGAATCTCCGTTCCAAGGTGCAATCACACTTGCCGGATCAAGAACAAGCACCAGGATGTGGGATACCTCCACTGCGTCCGGCGCCATGCTCAGCGGCTTCCATAAAGCTCACCAAGACAGAATAATGCAAGAGAACGGTTTATAAACTAATTGTATCCTCTTTTACTTCAATTAGAACTAGAGGCTCGCATTCACAATTCATGTTAACTGGCTCATTGTGAAATGGCTTAAACGTAAAGTGCCTGTATAATTTGCTACTTTTACTGTTGTGTAGTCGGTGGAGCAGCACGGCCAGGGCGTGTGGGAATACAGCGCCCTGGCTTTTTTACTCGCAGGGATGCCGACAGCCCTTGCCACCCCTCTGCTCCGGCTGAGCTGTGCCGCGATTCTCTTCGCAGCTGCAGGTCAATGATTTTTCCCACCAACAATGGTATTGTTCCCTGGAGATAATGCAAAGCGTTTTTGGTGGCTTGGTTTTGAAGGAGAAATTAGAACCCATTAGCTTTACAAAATATCTGCTGCTGATGAAAATAAAAGTGTCAGGGCTGATTTGTTGATATGGATCAACACAGCTGCTTGAATTTTTAGTCTCTCCTTGAAGGCGCAGGAGTGTGGCTACAGTGACTGATACAATGATTGCCTTTTTACCACTACAAGCAGTTTATCTTGTAAGTTACCTTCTAAAGACCGTGGTCTTGAAGAGGGCAAAAAAAAGTATGTAAGGGAAGAAATCCCCTGCCCTGTTGAACGAGTCACAGTTCTAGGTATATCTCCTGATCAGAAGGAGCCAAAGCTTAGAGCAGCAACTCATACAGAGTCACAATGAGTACCCTCCTCCTGCAAGGCCACGATGCTGCGGCATTCAGAGTGACTGAATGATCCAACCACACCAAATGCAGAGCCATGGTAAAATTATCCTCCCCTTTTCTGAAACACGCTTACTCGGAAAAAGCAAGACCGGGGCAGTAACTGGTTGGCCAGGGCCCCCCAGAGCCTCTACACGCGTTATGCTTTCATTTCTTGCAGTGCAGCGACACTGCCTTCGCAAGTTGGGAACGGATGGCTCTGGAGCAGCCCACTCCCTTCCACTCCTTGTAGGGCCGAGTTCTGTGCTTATTCCTTAGAAACACCCAACAGAAGATGCCACGGCACACTCAGGGTGGGAAAAGGCCGGGTGTGACACAAACTCTATGGCCCACGTTACGCAGGAGGCCAGACGGTATGGTCAGAAAAGGCGCCTTCCCCGTTTTTGACATCTCCGTGCCTGCAACCCGGGTTAGTGGGTGGGGATGAGAAGAAATTTGTGGCATTAAATAAATACATCAAAAGGAGACAGGCAGTGTCTGTGCAGGCCGAAGAAAAATAGCCTAATTGCTGACCAAACGTTACAAACGATTTTATGGGAGATTTTAAACTGTGAAGTGGCTTTTGCTTGTGCCATCGCCTTGGCCTCATGGCAGTTTCCATGGAAATAAATGGGAGCGCTCTCTCTTTCTCTCTCTTGTGGTTTGTTGGGGGGGGGTTTGAAAAAAAATTACAATTACAATCACTTCAGGAGGGGGAAAAGGCAGATTTCAGGGAAATTCCTTCCTTACTGAAGATGGAAAGGATGACCTAGAGGGCATCTTTTCAGAGACTAGTGTAACAAACTGAATCTGGTATAGAATATTGTTACGGGATTTCCTACCAGGTATGTGTTACACTATTTATGGATACCGGTGTGCCGTAGTTCTTCGGAAACAGAAAACATTCAGGTAGTCAGGCATCCCTCTAGCTCCGTAAGAACCTCTGTTTTAATTTTTTTAATGCCCTTGAAAATGAAAAGAGAGTTTCTTGTCCTTATGGAAGGGGCACCAAACTTCAGTCCTGGAGGTCAAATCCAGCCCACCGGGGGTCTCGTGCCAGCAACTCCACAATCGCTAGAAGGCCCCACCTCTCTCTCCCCATGACTAAGTGGCTCCTGCTTCCCTTCCAACCCCCCTACCTTCTGTCTGTGGTTCCCCAGATTTTGCATGACTTCTTCCCGAACTGAACAGCTGAAATGCCTTTCGTAGGCTGGGATTGCTTTAAGCTGAAATATACTGCCTTTTCTTGAAATCTGGACTTTAGCCTTGCCCACTACTGTAATACAGACCCTGAAAGCGTCTCCAAAATGAAATTTAGCTCTCAGGTTAAAAGAGGTTCCATGCCCTCGCCTTACACACTGGCAAAGATATTCTTGGGGACAATATCATTCGAGTGCAACATTTCTGACCTGCTTGTGACTTGTTCTGCCAAAGTGCCGCACAATGGTATAAAACAGCAACTGAAAATACCAACAGAAAATACAATATATACAGGAATGCAAAGAAAATAGAGGAAAAGAAAGTAATCGTGCAGAGAAGCATGACTCAAAAAACGCGCTCACTTCTTTGAAACAAAACACAGCTCATATCACCAAAACCAAAGGCCCTGGTAAAAAGAATTTGTTTTCGTGCAGTAACCCAGATAGACGTGACACCACGGCTGTTAAAATGTTAGAAGCCTGAAGAATTGCTGAATAAGATTTCTGCTGATTAAGATTTCATTGAAATTAACCACCATTGTACAACAGTAAGCAAATGCAAAATCCGCAAATGTGTAAAGACTGTGAAGCCCATACCTCCAAATTTCCTCTATTTTTCTTTGCATATACTGGGAATGCATGAAAAAACAATGCCTATTTTTGCATATGCCACAGTTTTATAGAAACGGTACAGAATGCAATACTGGCGTCTGAATTACTTCCTGTGTTCTTACTTTTTCTTTGAAAAAGAAGAACTGAAGTGGTAACTTGAAAGCTGGAGATTATCACCCCAAGCTGTCCTTCAGTGTGGAGTCTTGCAGATAATTTTCGGCCGCATTGACCGTTGTGGGAAAGGTCAGGAATGCCGGGAGCTACGGTTGCACCGGCCTGGGGAAGGCTGCCGTACCCCATTCCGGCTCAAGATGGTACAACCCGGCCATGGCCCAGCTGGCTGGGCAAGATGGCAGATGCAGTCGAATGCCATTGCTGTGCGCCAGGTCAGGAAAGGCTGACCCAGTGCACTGGATGCAATCCCAGTGCGAGACAGAACAGCAGTCGCTAGCCAGGGCGTCACAATCACTTCTGTCTACGGGAGAGAAAAACTTCTGCGTAAATGCTTATTATTTAATTGCAAGGCGCTGCCAGATACAGAAGAGCCCCCCTAAATAGCACACATGGGCTGGTCCGGCTGATGGGCCCTACCTGCCTCTCCATAAAAAAGCTTCGCGGCATGCACTCGGTTTTGCCCCGAGATACATCACCCGCCCACCAAATGAAGGGAACCGAGCCGAGTCCAAGGTGAGGCCACGAGAGGTCTGATTTTAATGACCCGCTCGCCAATGAAATGAAACCAGCGCGGGCCTCTCCAAGGCTCTGGCAACGAGCAGAGCGCAGGAGCTAAGCTTGCAGCCTTGCATCCAGCACGAGACAGACGCCCTAAATCAAAGTTAAGCAATCTGCGCACTATGGCATTTCTCACGGCCACGGGTCCTGTGCCAGCTCCCGATGGGTCGGCAGGGTCTTATCTTTTGCAGGAGAGCTCTCAGCCTGGGGCCGATCCTTTTGTTGAGGGAGCAACGGGGCAGGATTTAGTGGGAGACGATCGATCGGCTCTGGAGCGAGCTGCAAGGGCCGTGGCTTCCGGCACTCCCCGCCACGAAGGAACTGCAGCGGCTCAGCCAGAGCAAGAAGGGGATCGGCAAGCTGGTGCTCTCCAGATGGCTTCGGACTACAGCTCTCATGAACCCCAGCCTGCACCAGAGTAGGGATACCAGGAATTGCCACCCCAAGGAACTATGAAGCGCTTCCCAAAGGCTGTAAGGCTTCTCTTACGGCTCGGTTACCGGCAGTAAGCTAAAAGGCCCTGCCCCCTTGCGTTGGGCCCCTAACCCACTGGATCGGAGCCCCCGAGAACTTCTCTAAAATCCAGCTCAGTGCTTGGGCTGAAAGAGGCTCAACATCACAGCTTTCAAGGCCTCCAGGCCGCCCTGCGCGCTAGTTTGAGCCACGCCGCCGCACTGCTCCTCGTTACAGATCAGTGCTTGGTAGGCTGTTTGCACGACGACGTCCCTTTGCTTTGGACTTCAGCTCCCACAATCCCGACCACTGGTCGTCCTGGTAGGGGCTGATGGACACTGCAGTCCAAAGCATTGGGCCTCCCACTCAGCTACAGAAGGTCCTTCCCGCAACCTTCCCTTCTTCACGGGAAATTTAGCAGAGGGGAGCCTGCCAACCACTCCTCCTCCCTCTAGGGACTTTCCTACTCCGAAATCACACCGAGCGGTCGATTAAAAATAGACAGAGAGGAACCATCAGCCCCAGTTTGGGACGCATTCTGGAAAGAGGCCCGGCAGCCGCGTCCCTTCTCCTCTTACCAGCCCGATCACAGACAGCAGAGGAGTCGGGATTCCAGCGTGGCTGCAGCACTCCAAGCATCTCGGGCTGTTGCTGCTGAAGGGTGGCTCCCGTCCAGGCCCGAGTCTGACGAGGGCACCGGTCAACACCTGCCCGGGGGGGGGGGGGGGGGACTTTGCTGACATGTGCGGCTTTGCGCCCGGGTGAACTAAGCTGGGATTCAGGGGCTGATGGGCCGCGAGGCCAAAGGGCCAAGTACCAACTCTCTGCGGTTGCCGATGCCACAGGTAGCGATCCGCCTCCGCCCCCCCCCCCACTCCCTTGAGACTGGCAAACGGCTTGCACGCCGTCCAAGCTTCATGTTCCAAAAAACTTTCATGCTTTACACTTGTAAATCTACTCACTGCTGACATTTCTAATGGTTTTGTAAAGGGGGTGTGTTAATATACTATCTTTACTTTTTGTTGTTTTCGTGGGTCCCTTTTTCTATTTCTTGGTGATTTGGAAAAGTGGACTTTTTTTTTTTAATCAAATGCATTCATCCAGCTTTGTCAACATATTTTAAGGGGAAAATTGGAGAAGATTTAGGGAAATGCAGTGAAAACAATCTTTGGGAGACACTTGCAATATGACATCTTTTAGGTGAGTACTTTCAAATTTTAAGTGCACATCTGAAAATATAAACCTGTATATGCAGCAGACTTACTTTGGCAAATAGGCTTATCATAAAAGGAAGCTTGCCTGTGGGCTTTCACCCAATTAGGGGGAACTTAGCTGAATGATCACAGGAGTAATATGTAATCACTTGCATTTACATATCAGTAAAAATTGCTCTAAAGCTACAAAAGCACATTTTCTTGGTTTTTAGGTGTCTTGTAGCAAACCTCATCTTAGAAGATGCATCCTATGTGTATGTTTGAGAAAGAGGGGGATGCGGCTTTTAAAGTTGTGGCAGCCTGAATATATGGAAGAGGACGATTGTTGTATTATAGCTACTGTTCCATCTAGCCGAATATTATTGGATAGACAGCCCTTCTTCAAGGCCTCTACCATCTGCTACGTAGCCATTTAGCTGAAGATGGTCGGGATAAAAAGCCGGGCCCTCTGCACAGAAAGCACAAGCCTGCCATTGAGATGATAATTCATTTGTTCATGTAGGGAGCAATCTTATGCAGGTTTTGGCAAAAATGAGGCCTACAACTCCCAGCATCCTGGAATCAGGGTTGGCTAGGGGATGCTGGGGCGTTTAGGCGGTTTTTTCTGCCTAAATTTGCATAGGATTGTGCCGCTATTGTAGTTTTATTCAACTTTTAAGACAATAGTCCTCTCAAATGGATGATAGACGTCTGTTTTCAAGGCAACGGAAAGACGGTGAGCAGCAAGAGGGCGCCTGCAGGCACCCTGGGGAGGCTGCTTCCCCCTTGCTGGTGTCCGCGCTTGAATGGGACTCCTCTCTTTGGTCAACGGATGGGGCCAGAATGCTCTTTCTGGGCACTCTGATAGTCCCAGGCCAGCTGCCAGCTAGAAGCTAAGTATCCTTTCTGACAGGGAAAAGGAAGCAAGGTCCCAACCCATGGATGGGTCAGGGGTCTCCCCACTGGTTTTTTGTTATTCCTGGGAAGCAGATGCTCCGTTACCTTTCATATCCCGGCTGATGGCAGAAACAAAGAGGGTGCTTCCTCTCTGCGCTCTGGTCCTAGGAACATTTTAGCTTGACCACAGGATTCTTTTTGGCAGGGACTATGACCCTCCTGTCTTTCTAAATACTTGCGTTAAAAAACAAACAAACAAACAACAAGAGAGAGACCCAAACCAGATCCAAGGGGCAAACTAGGAGTTAGGGTGGAAAAGCCAGTCAGAAGGCAGGGCTAAAGGGTGAGCAATGAGGCAAGAACACACCTGAGCTCAGGAAGCCCTGGCTGGTTAAGCACAGCTCAACCGCAACACAAAGCCCTCCGAGGGCCCTTCCGGCCCAGGAGTAACCAACGGCCGGCCTAGGTGGGCAGAATCAATCCAGGGCTGAAGGTGCTGAGAACCTGCCCCCTGCGGGGCAGCCAGGCAGATGTCCAGCGGCATCCCGGCCATGGCAACTGGGATGAGCTGCAACTCTCTGTTAGAGATATTCAGTGGCAGAGATGGATTTCTTTTGAACAATTAATTTATGGAAACTTATTCCATTGTTGGCCACATTTTTGAGTGGAAAGGCAGGATATGCATTAATTAAATAAATTATGCATGTCCGTTTATTTGTGCCCTATTTTCGTGCCCCACGGGGACACACAAGGTGGCTAAGCCGTGGCATACTGTGAAGTGGAGGGAAAACCTGAGTGAGATGATAGGACTTCATCGCACTTCCAGATACACTGCAAAGAGAAACACGCAACGCCCTACTGGACTGCAAAGGTTTCCGAATAAAGTTTCTGGCAGTCAGGGACCGGTTTCAGTGCCTTGCCTAACTCCGTAAACCTCTGCATAATTATCCAAACCTGACACTACCTTGCAAGCCCAAAACAGATGGAGGAATAAGTCGTGCTCAATAGGTGACAAGAGGCGAGAGCTTAATTTACACAACTGAATCATTATTTTCTTGTCCTGCAAAAACGGCCCTCGTACCATGTGCCCATCACAGAATTCTACTCTCCTTGGTGCAGGATGTGGGGTTGCCGGCATGCCTTTTTTTGCCAGAGAACAGAACCGCAGCCCCAGCAGATGATGCGGTGAAGGCAAGGCCTGCCAAAGGAGGACGCGTGGCATAGGTGACTCCACAGTCATGGCAGCGCAAATGGGCCATCGGTTTACTTAGGCGCTAGCACAGCCCTGCACGGACACTAGCAGTTTGATCTTAAGCATGCAGAAATCCAGCGGCTGCTGACAGCTAGAGCAGGTCAGAGAACTTCATCTCGTTGCTTGAAGGGGGGGGGGGCGTGCAGGAAGATGCATTGCAGGCAAGCGAAAATCCTGTCCCGATCAACACCCAATTTGGAATTTCCCTGTCTCTTCTGACTTGGCGGTTTCCTTGGCTGCTGCTCGCCAGGCATGCCTGGAAACTGGAGCAAGCACAGCTGGGCCTTGATCTCCATCCCCAGCAGCCTCCGAAATTGTGCACGTCCACATCGGAACCCAATCAAGCCAAGTCGCCGTCGTCGTCTTTCGCTGCTTTACGAACGGAAGAGAGAGACCAGTGCTCAGTGGGCCAGGCCGTGGGCAGAAGTCCTTGATGAGATCGGGGAGCAGAACTGTTCCTGAAAGATGCTGATGCAGGCACAGCGAGCTCAGGAAAGGTGAGGGGGTTAGTGCCGGAAGCGCCCTGCGCCTCTTCAGAACGAACTTGCTGTCCTTTCTGTACTGATACTGCAGTGAAGAGCAGAGCAAGCGCAGAGACTTCAATCAGGCAGGTGGGAGTGTGGCCACCACAGAGGAAAACCTCCCCCTCCCCGCCTTCTGCCTGCACCCAGCAAACTCGCTGTGAGGAGAATCTCTTGCTCCCGGGATGAGACAGCACTAATCCAATCCTACTTTTGCCTGAGCGGCTCCAGCACCTGGTCCCCTCCTACCCCATGTCACGGAGATAGGCACAAGGTGGAAACCAGCTGAGTTACTTCGGCACCTGAGGGAGAAGATCCCGCCAGCAATCCTCCCCATCTCGGGAAGTCGAAATTGGGGGGAAACACATTTTCCATGTTGGTTTCTCTCAGTTTCTCACTTTTCCAATGTTAAGTTCAGCTTGTCCTGAACTTTGGAAAGATTTTTTTTGTAAGTTTACATGAAGATTTATAAGCATTTTATGCATATTTCTTCTAAAACATGCATGCTTTTGCCTAGCATACATATTTTTACAAACAATTTGCCTAATATAACGCATTTTAACACAAATCTTCTCTGGGATAACACATCTGCCCATCCATTTTTCCTGGGGAGTTTCCATTGCAAAATTTGGAGATGTGAGAATGTCAAAGAATAAACTGACTATGGTTTTCGCACCAGTAGGACTGGCCATGAGCAAAGTGCATGCTGGACACAGCCCTGGTCTCCTGTTTGGTCAGTTTTAAATCACGTAGCAGCAGATGATGAACAAGACCTTCTTTTATCTGAGACCATGAGAAGTGGTCACTAATAAGTGCCAGTAAATAACACTAGCCTAGGAGGATCAATGCTCCGATTAAATATAAGAGAGCTTCCTATTTCTTTGCCACAGACCTTTAAAAAGCCTAAAAGCAGCACCAGAGCAGGCAAGCCCACAGCAAGGGCCAAGAGGGGTCTTCTCCTGGCACCAGTCCCTTTCAAGCTGCACCTCTATTAAAGTTTAGCAGGCCTTTCTGTTGTTCATAGAGGGCTTGCTGCTGAGATCAGAGGTGTGCCCGCAGTGCCCCCTGCTGTCCAAATGAAAGAACGCACTTCTCTCTTGCTGGCTGGGTACCAGCCCATTTGACAGGTGGCGGGGATGCGCTAGGCTACCTTGGCAGACCGGCAGTGCAGTGGGGTAATTTTAGATTTTGGGCTCAACGGTCTCAAGGGAGGAGGGAGGGGCTTTCTGTGTTTAGGGACCTGCTTGTTTTGCTGGGTTGGGCTCTGAAGAGCTTCTGGATGAGGCTTTTCCCCTGCCACATTCTTGGATTTTTAGGGAGAGTCCAGACATCCCTGAGTTCCACTTGCACATTTCCACACTAATCCTTATGCTTGTCTCTTACTGTGAAGGCTCCGTTAAGGAAGAAAGAAAAAAGGAGGCACTGCACAAGTTCTTCTCTCACTGCCAGCGCCTCCGTCTCTCCGTCTGGAATGTAAAACCCACAGAGTCAGGGTGCAGCTGGGCAACTTCGGATGCTGGGCATAATGGCCTTACAGGTGAGGCGGGGGGGCTCAGACAAGCATATGCATTACTTCAGCTGCGAAACAAAACACTCGGACAACATTTTTCTTCTCCCACTGTGTTTGGGATTGCTAGGATCCTCCAAACATTGCCTCACTGCTCGTCTTGAACTGGGCAACTAGCACAAGTTGGCCCAAGAAAGCACACACAACGATTTGCAAACAGCTTTGGTAGATGCTGTCACAGGTCCAGAAAGCAAAAGCCAAGTTCCCTTATATCCTTTAGGCTTCTACATTCTTCATACGATGGAACAGCAGCAGCCAAAACCCCCTGAGCATGTGCGTTTTGCATTTTAGACTCAATGAAATCATACTCCATCGTGACTACGGGAGTAAAATGAAGGGGGCTTCTGCTGCCCCAAAGCCCCATCACTGGCCACTCGCTGGGTGGTTGAGGGGGGGCTGTACATTAATTTCCAAGGTCCAAGCTGTGCCTCTGCCTCACCTTAGTCTGGTGTTGAACGCACAGTGAGGCCACCAAAAGAGTCCTGTTAGATCGGGGATCCACCCGCCTAGTCCAGCGCTCTCTTCCTGCTGTGGCAGCCAGTCGCCCCCCAGAAACCCACAAGCCGGACATGAGTGCAACAGCAGCTCCGCCCCCCCCATATGGTCCAGGGGCGATGCAGGGAGAGACTCGGAAGAGCACTTCCAAGAGAAGGCCAAACATGTGCAGCGGCCCAGGGGGGAATCCTGCTAGCCCTGTTCCTCTGAGAAGGGCAGCGAGGCTGCTCAGGCCTGACGGCTGCCATCCCTGGTTGGCGCTCAGGAACCTCATTCCGCCAGTTCAGTTCTCGAGAAGTGCCCACAGGCCACATTTGTGGAGGAGGACAAAAGAGGCGGGTCCCCAAGGACAAAATCACTCATATGTGGCAGCTTAAACCTCCTCCTACTGGTTTAGGAGTAAGCTGGTTTGGTAAACTGAGCCTTTGGAAAGGTATTACAACCGTTTAAAATGAAGCCAGGAGGGGAGATGCACAAATGCTGAGAAACTACCAAGCAAGGTTCACAGAAAGGGGTGTGGGCACCAAGGAAACCTCAGCAGGTTTGGACAAACCCAGGAGGGAGGGATTTGGCCCCCAGGCCTGAGGCTGGTTTAAACTCTCAATCAATCCACAAATAATTCTGATTGGCTAAAAGGCTACCCCCAATTAAACCAGACAGCAAATCCTTCTTGTTGTTTTAAGACAAGCACGTTCAGGAAAGTGCGGCTGTCAAGAACCATCTTACAAGGACAAGCTGGAAAGGGGAGGCCCTCCCGTTCCCAGGAGCTCCCCCACAGAGCTCTCTAGGTCGAAACGCACAAGCTGCATTGGCCGCTTTGGGGAAAAACGAAGACTGAGCGTGGACAGTGAAGCCCCGAGCTGCAACTTTCCCCTTTACTCTGCACCCCTTCGAAGCAAGGAAATAAAATGAACAGTCATGATATGAAATCACAGGACAGGTGTTATATTGAAATTGCACAATGGGGGGGTGTACAGCAGAAGCAAAGACTACTGTTTTTCTGGTCCCTCAGATAACCACCCCAGAGAAGCTTTTTTTTTACTGGGGGGGGGAGGACTGGGGGAACAATGGGAAGTGCCCCTAAGCATCCTATACTCAGGACTGGAGGAGCATAATCGCTGTCTCTTGCAGACTGGAAGCTGCCGATTGGAAACTCTCCTGCACAAAACTATTTCTCTGAAACAGTAAATAACTATTTACTCCTTCTACATGATTAACTGTTCCCTAATCACCCCAGGAAGCTGCCCCTGATTTTAATTGACAAAGATTTAACAACTCTTACATAGCACTGCTGGAATACCAAAACATAGACAGCATTGCCATCTTGTGGTCAAAGTCAGGGATTGCATTTCGCAGGTAAAGGTGGTTTAGTCCAACAAAAAGCACCTGTTTTAGCCTCCTTTGCACACTGCTTAGCACACAAGGCCAAGAACACATCTTTTCCAGCACGCCTTTTCTCAGCCAGCTGAAGCAACGCACCAGAATAAAAGAATGGGCGCATTAGTTAAACATGGCCAGCAGGAGTCTGTCTAGCCAAGGCACAATTGAGCCAACGTCTTTTGCAGACTGAACACAAGTACTGCTTTTCCCAGGGGAGGCTAGCAATTCCTATGCCAGTGGTACTGCTTATCCACTGCAGCTTTTATTCTGAGCTTTATGGGACCTCTACTGGATTCTGTACACCATCCTCAAACCAAGTCCCCCAACCTGAAATCCCCATAAAACTCAGAATAGGTGCCCCACTCAAATAAGCATCCACTGCCAGAGTTCCAGTAATTATCCATATCTTCCCCGACACAATTCCAGGTGAGCTGGAAGAGCAACCTGCCTGAATCTGTGACAGAGCTTAACTTCATGACAAGCCACCTTCATTATTCTTGCAGAACAAGCCCACACACTGGAGCCATTATTCAGGTAGTTAAGACCACAGAACCCCTCCTGCTATATGACTGCAAGCAATACACAACAGAAAAGAAGTCCCCATCCTGACAGGACTGGTGCCAGATAGGGAGCTCAGCTCACAGGGCGGCAGCAACAACAACCCCCATCATCCTCCTGCACAAATTTATGTATCATGGTTTACTTAAGCTGTAGAGCAGACTCCAGGTCTTTCCCCTGGAATGCAGATGTGTTAAAGGCTGCATGTGCATATCAAAATGACAGTGCACTGAACATGCAGTGGGGAGGGGATCCTCTCTTTCTTACTTAATCTAGAATAAGAATGTGGGATCCTGGATCATTATCAGGACTGCCAGGTACAAGAAGAGGAAATTTAAATCTTCACCCCAGTAATTCCTTCTCCCCTACATAGGGGCGAGGTGCGTATCTTAGCAAAGAAGGGTATGTGGGACAGAGGGGTGCAAACCAGAAAGCAAGTGTATATGGAGGCCTACTTTGGAGTAGGAAAGCAAGGGTGAGCCTATAGTTTGAATACTGAAACCCAAGCGGCAGGCTCTTTCTTTAGCCAATGCTGCCGCCTACTGGCAAATGCAAGAATGCAGCTGTGTCTTGGAGGGGACCAGCCCTCTGGGCCACTTCCACTGCTTTCAAATTCAAGAGCAGCATCCCCGGATCAACCGATGGCAATATGACAGAGGGATGGAGCACCAGACCCTCCCAGTTGATCTTGCGGGTCACATTCTGAGTTACTTAATGTTTTTGTTTAATCATCTGTATTTTTACTGTCATGATCATGGGAAGCGCTTCCATGGTTTTGTCTCATCAGAGGCCCAAATAACTTGATTGACCTTTGCTCTACTACATGTTTGCTCTACTAGGGGATGGGTCACCATTCGCTGAGTGGCCTTAGGCCAGAAATTGTCTTGGGAAGACCTTGCCTTTCTAGGCCTGACTCACAAGGCAGAGCTGAACAGAAAGCAGATCTGAGCAGATCTCTGGCCATTCTACAGTGGGTAGCAAGGATTTCTGGCTTCCTGCACCCTAATAGGCGGAAAGGAAGAGAACAAGGCATGAGTTTTGTGGGGAAAGACTGTCAGAGCCCTTCAGTTCCTGGGCTCAAGATTCTTTAATTAAAACCATAATGGTTTGGCTTTGGGCCTTCCCCTGCTTTAAGCAGGTTTAGGAGGAGTGTCTCTCAAAGAAGCTAGTCTCATCTCAGAAGTCTGTCTCACACTTCAAACATCACAACCCTCCCCTTTCTTTTCTCTGCCATCATCTCTGGAGAGTTTTCCATTTGTGGCATTTGCCCAGAAGAGCGCTGTGGAGTAGGACCGTAACTGTCATCCAATTAAAGAAATTAATTGGATGTGTTTTGGTAAATTAAGGCACAATCCTCTGCCTGTTTAGACAGAAAAGCGTCTTCAAACTCTTGGTTGGCTGGCTGGGGAATGCTCTGGGTTATTAGTACTTATTTTTTCTATCAACACGCACAGGTGTACGTGGGCATCAAGTAACCCCGTGGGCCTTCAGTCTGAATTATGAGCACTTGCATTCTTGCAGACAAAGAAATGAGGGTTCAGTGATGCCCGTCCCTGCAGCCACTCCTGCCACGCAGCTAGCCAAAGACGGCCGCCGACAGCTGCGGTTCTGCAGCTAAACCCAAAGGAAACTGGCAATCCTGAGGATAGGATGCGGGGAGGGAGGCCATGATGTCACTGCCCCAGCCAGAGGCACCGCTGGGCCCAATGGGGCTGCCAGTTCCCCAGAGAACCCTATAATGCCAATGCAGTCATTTCTTTCAAACTGAACCGCTTGGGGTGGGGGAAGTTTTCCAGCAGGAGTGAAAGAAGAGAAAGCAGTGTTGGTGGGGGGAAGAAGTGGGAAGGGGACAGGAGAAACTGCAAACTGTATTTGAGCGGTGAACAGCGCTGCCCTGAGGCTCGGGAGCTCTGGGCTCCAGGCCCCACCCGCCAACAAAACGCACAGGGCGGCTGTGGGCCACCCCCTGACCCAGCCTGGCCTACTTCGCAAGGTCGTTGTGAGAACAACAGAAAGGAGCAGCAGTCGACTGTGCACCCCCCCCCCCGGGGTTCCAGATACAAACGACGCCAGCACAAGCATAACAAAGGCGGTTAATCATTACTGTCCTCGACAGTCCTCGAAAGCGGCTTTACGGCCGTCTCGCTGAAGAGCCGGTTGCCCAACTGCGAGTGCCTCTCCCCCCCCCCCCCCCCCCCCCCCCACACACCCCCCAAAAGGCAACCCCGGCGCCCCAAAAGCCCCTTGGGAGTCAGAGGAGAGACTCGAGCGCGAGGACTCACCCCAGGCAGCGAGGCGCGGCTGGGCCTAGGCGGGCTCCGCAAAATGGTCGCCGCCGCCGCCGCCGCCGCCATCAATGACGCGGGAGGGCCGCCCGGCCGAGGTCCCTTCCAAGGGGCTCTTCCTTTCGGGGAGGGGGCGCGAACCGCTACGCCCGAGCGGCCCTTGCGAGGAGCGGGGGCCGCGGGACGAGGCGGCGGGGCTCCTGCCGCGCCCTCACGTGCCGCGCACCTGCAGGGCGGCGCCCTCCGGCCCGCCCTTTCCGCCCGCGCAGGCGCCTCGCGCCCCGCGGCACCTGCGCGGCCCACCTGCTCGCGCGCGGAGGGAGGAGGCCCGCAGACGAGGCAGACGAGGCCCTGCGGCGCCGCCCTCCCCTTGCCCAGAGCCGCGCGGCCTTGAGCCCCAGGCCGCCCTCCCGAGGCTGACCTGCCTCACAGGACTGCGGGGATAGTGCACCTCCGTGTGCAGGCACCTGAAACAGCCTGCATTCCTTCCTTCCTTCCTTCCCACTCATTACACACACCTTTGAACCATGGGCACAACCCCACTGCAAGCCTGCTGCGGTTTGTTTCAATGGGAACTTGTCCGGGGGAACTTTCCAGCGGACGGCACGGTTTTGCCATCCGTCTGTCCGCATCCCTTGGTGTGGCCCCCGTGGGGCCAGAAATCACACCCACCGCACAGCCTTACCTGGTACAACAGCCTCTTCGTGGCTGCGAGACGAAGCCACCTTCCTTTTGCTTCCTTGGAGCCGCCAGCTCGGTTGGCGGGCACTGCCTTTCAATCCATCTAGAGCTACAGTTCACGGGCCGCACTCTGCCCAGGAACGCACGCACACCGCTTGTTAAACAAAATCCAACTGCCGTAGTGTAGCTTGGTTTTTATTTATGTCCACAAATATTTCAAAAAAATTACAAAATACTCAAATGGAGAGAACACAGAAGTCACGATTTCTGGGTTTTCTACTCTGTTTTACACTGTGTTATCCCATGGCAAACTACTCATATATACACTAAGCCTCAAGATATATATAAACGTAGCTGTCAGAATGGATATTCTGCTTTTAACTGGTGCAGTGAAACTAGCTTAAAACCATGACGACACAGAACAAGACAGTTTGATTTAAAAAAAAAACACACACGAAAAGCAAAAATGAGTCTTAATAGATCAAAGCAAAAAGGAAAAAAACCGTAAGAACAAACTGAAAAGGTAACCATAAAGGTTGAGTGATTTTAACAGGTATCTTAAGAGACCCGGAACAAACAACACTGTAGTTAATAATTAGATCCAAGAAGAAACGGCCCCTGAGCTTCCCCCACCACCCTGGAATGATTAACCTAAGCTGCAGGTAAAGGAAGGGGGATAGGTGAAATTAACTGGTACCGTTAATGAGAGTGCATCTGTCATTCATGTGGAACTGTCCCTCCAAATGGGAATCTTTGTCCTGCTGGGGAATTTGAGACCCCTGCAGATCAACCCACTCCAAAACTGCTGTTCCAGAACTGGATTCTTTCCACTGTATGGAGATGCCTTACCACGCTCCCCCCACCCAGACAAGAGGGCAGGTAACCAGTTGCATTGCCTGTCAGGGATGACAGGTAGGTCATTATGTCATTTTTTAGGGTATTCAGGATGGAAAGGGTGGCTGGGCTTTAAAGCAGAACTTCAAACATCTGGAAAGCCTTCCTCTTGCTAGATGGAGAGGGTGGAAGACATTTAGCACCGTGAGTTTACAGTCGAGTTTTCCCACATCCCAAAATTCAGTGTGGGAATGGTTCCGAGGGCAACCTTACTCATTCTGGGTATAGCCCACCAGGAAAATGCTTGTTTGGATCCCAAAAAAGACAGGATACCGAGCGATGGAAGACCACGGTAGAAAGAACCCAGTGTTCTCTTGGGCCAATCTGAAAATTGTACATGCCCTGCGTCAGCGGAAACAGTAACGTGATTAGTTACCAGGTTATCCAACCAGCCCTATGGAGTCCTACAAAGGACCACCACAGACAGGAGTCTTCAGAGCAAAAGATATAACTCCCCTGAAGAGGAAAGAGAATAAAAAATATTATGGTGGAGAGAACCAACGGAAAGAACGCAACTGGCCACCTGTGTAGTCTCACTCCTGTATCAAAGGGTATAAAAACAGGTTTCACACAGTTGTCACAAGCTTTTTGCTTTGACCGTTACCGACAGAAGATGTGCCCCCGTTCTCAGCCTTTCTGGTCCCTCCACCTTGCAAGCTGCAGAGCAGGGACCTGACAACGGGCACAGGGTAATGCACCGGGCAGGTGGGCAAGATACATGATGTGGGTTACACACCCAGCCACTCACAGTCTTTTACTCCACCCTATCGTACCCCACTAAGGATTCAGGATAAGGTTTTGGACGAAGTCATGTGGACTCCAGGACCTTCCTAGCCAATTGTGCCCTTGAGGTAAGGCCCGGGTTGCTGCTTCCCCGAGTCTTCTGCCAGCAAAGCAAAAATATCAGACCTGCTAAAAGCAAACTCCGGAAACTCAGAGGACCTTCAACCTTTAAATTTAAGCTTTGCCACCATGAAAGCAGGATGAGAACTCATGGCTGCTCAAGAGCCCCTTCACCTATCCTTTCTTTCAAAAAAGTTGACAGACAGAAACGGCAAAACCTAAATGTGCATATGCTATTTTAAATTCTCTTTTTTAAAGGTGGTTTCTCTGACATCTTGCTTTCTATTAAAATGGCCACACGTCCAAGCTTAGCAGCTCTAATGCCTCCGTTGGATGGGGCGATATCACGTAGCAAGAGCCGTCTTATTCTCTCCATACACAGGAGACATACACCTCACACCCCCCCCCCCCACACATGGCACCGGAAGACAGGAAGGGAATGCAGGAGCCCCGCCTTCCATGGATGGGTTCTGTAGTCAAAGCCGATGGAAAGGAACTTCACCAGACGATCGTCACTACTACGAAAGGTGGGTGGAAGGGGGAGCCCAAGTTTTCAAGAACTGTTTTCAGACCAATACAACACTGAGGAAGAAGAAGTAGTGAGTAAACTTTCAAAGTGGTGCTGGGGATACCCCTGAGTTGGGCCGAAAGAGCTCGTTCTTTGAAAGCTGCTACCATGGCAGGTTCTGCTTTTGCCTTCAACCATGTACCCCAGAGCAGGAATGTGCTGCCATGTACCCGTTGGACGCCTGGATCATGACAAAACCAGCAACCAGAAGAGAAAGCGATTGGGATGCTCGTGGAACAAAGGAATTAAATTAAAAAGAACACATACACACAAAAGGAAACATTTTAACATTATCCCTGCAACTCCCTTTAATGCTTATGCTGCTACCAGACCATAAAGCCAAGCTCTTGCCCATATCTGAAATTACTCACCCTCGCCCACTCGTCGTCTTCCCTTTAATTAAAGGGATATTATATATATTCCTCTTATATTAAAAAATCAACTCTGTATTCTTGTCAACACCAGGTAAGAAGTAACTATTTTGTGATGTTACTGAAAGTGGAAGGGGGCGGAGGAGAAGAAATCAGGAGTTTGTGGAGATTGTAATAATCATTTTAACTCCTAACTCGTAAAAGTTATTTACAGACTTAAAAAGCCATGCTGCAAAGCTCTCTTTAAAATTATGAAGTTTTCCTACAATGTATTAAAATAAAAGTAGATTTTCTTTTAAAATTCTTGTTATAGCACTTGGATTTTCAGAGGTTGTTATGCCACCTACTTGTAATTCTTGTTTTTTTAAAGTATATATATATATATTTATATAAATCGAGTGTATTTTTATGCACAGTGGCTTGCATTAAGTTGTGAACCTGATTCTAGCACCTACTCAAAATGAAAAATAAAAGGAACCCGAAAAACCAAACCCCCAAGAGTGCCCAAGAAAACTCTTTGAATTTCTCATCCAGTCCCATGCGGTGGGTTTTTGCGTGTTTCCTTCCCCACCAGAGGCTTCTTAACAGGTTTTCTCATGCAAGGAGATTCCCAGACCGGTCTTGAGAAATCTTCCCTACCAATGAATACTATGTGTGCTGATTAAGGTCTCTAGTGTCTTGGGCTTCCTTGGGTTTTTTCCCATTTTAAATAGAGAAAGAGATCTTTAGAAGACAATTCTCTTGCTTTTTGCCGTTCTTGTGTGCAGGTAAACACATTCTGTTTCTTCCCCATGACCGGGATCTTCTGTAGCAAGCATTACAAATAAATAATTTATTACAACTGCTTGTCGCCTTCTTTCTTCAGCCGGCTGCAAGAGAAGAGGAGGAGAGTGAGGCCAGGCAGAAGGGGTTTCTGGGTTTGAGCCCGAGTGTTTCCAGGCAGCGCCAGGGAATACTCCTGCCCAAGGTCTGGAGAGCCTTTGCCAATACTAGCTGGACCGAGGATCGGATCCAGAATACGACAGCTTCCAAAGTTCCTAACTGATCTGGATTTGTGACATGATGTTGCCCAGTGTCCGAAGTCTGGCCCTGACCAGTCTTTTCCGGTGCTCGGAAGCCTGCCTGCCCTGGAAGCATGGAATAATAGGTGCGTTTCCTGGCCCTGCCTGGGATGAAGGCCAGGAAGGCCCCTCAGCTCTTAGCAAGAAGAAAAACAAGCCCCACCTCCACAGGGACAGACCGAGAGCACACAGCGCTCTCCCAGAGCACATCGCTGGCACGGCGAACCCTGAGGGGGACGGGGCAGGAAGCAAGCGTGTGGCTCGATACATACAACTCCCGTGGTGGGCCGGGTGCCTCCAGTGCCTGTTGCTTCCAGAATCTGCCTCTCCCGGTTGCCAGCGCAGGCCCTTCTGCAGCCGCAGTGAGAAAGGAGCTAGCCAAGAAGAGGCAGGTATAAGGGGAGTGGGCACTGGAGGCGTCCCCCCTGCGCTGGCGGCGGCCCCGTTCTTACCTGTAATAGTCCTCTTGGCTGGGCAGGTGGCCCCCGTGCATATGGGGGTGCCCGTGAAGCCACTGCTGCTCCATCGCTAGTCTCTGCAGCTCCGCGGACTGAGCGTGCATGGCCTGTAACTGATGGGCGGCCGACATCGGCGGGGGGATGGCGCCAGGGAGGTCGCGGGGGTACGGGGTCCCTGCGGGGAGGAAGAGGAGCAAGGCGCTTCAGGCCCTCTGCTAGCATGCCGTCTGCAGGGGCAGGGCGTGCCGGTCAGCTCCGAGCTGTCCAGCTTTCTTCCCCACTGGCACGCACTTACCGAAGACCGGGTGCCGCAGCATTTCGTGCTCGTGGGGCGGCTGACCTAGCAACGGGTTCGGGAGCGTGCCGGGAGGATAGGGGAAGCGTGCCAAATGCGGTCCGGCTGCCAAGGGGTCCACGAGGGGGTGCACAGGTCCCGCGGAGCCTGCAAGAGCGAAGGGTGTGGCGGGGAGGAGAAGGCGGGGAGGGAAGCAAACACATTTGCCACCTGTTTAGAAAACCTTGCTCCTTCCAGGGATCAAAAGCAGCATTAATACTTGCATGGCACTAAGCGGAACTGGTAATTATCAGAAGCCTATGCCGCCCCTCCAACTGCAGAGCCTACCTCTCTGGGGTGTCTGAAGTAGCATTTGGCTGTCAAACAGTCTTTCACGGTTAAAACAAAAGGGGAGAAAAGGACAGCCATGAATTTTCATGTCAAGAAGGAAAAAGGGAACTGCGTGAGAGAACGACAGCAATCTGTTTACCGTGGAGGGTGCGGCAGATTTCTGCTCCGCTCCCCACCAAATTCATAGTGCAGCAGTCCAAACAGCAGTCCAAAATTACCACAAAAGATCTGCACAGCTGCTTTTCACAAGAGGGATACAACTCTTCTAACAGGAAGTATGTGCGACTTTCCTAACGGAAGACAATGGCCGTTCCCTCTCGACGAGGCACAAGTTACACCCATGTGCT
The DNA here is from genome assembly GCF_004798865.1 of Varanus komodoensis. Taxonomy (NCBI): domain Eukaryota; kingdom Metazoa; phylum Chordata; class Lepidosauria; order Squamata; family Varanidae; genus Varanus; species Varanus komodoensis. The sequence continues at coordinate 2,014,875 of NW_025336059.1, forward strand.
GGCTGCATGCTCTCCCAGCTCCCGCAGATGGTTTTGGGGCAAGGGGAAGCGAGGCGGTGCTCCTTCGGGTAACAAGGGTCCAGGCTAATGCAGAGCAGCGCTTGGAAAACCAGCACTTTGAAAGGCTCCTGGTAGCCGGAGCAGTTCTTGAAAGGGCAAGTGTAAACATGGCCTCCTGCACCAGCCCAGCTGCCGTGCTCGGGGCCAACGGAAGCTTCCCAACAGTCTTCCACGCCAGCCCCACGTGGCGCCCGACAAGCTCCTGGCCTGCCGGTTCTTGATGCGAGAGCGGCGCACTGAGGGGCTCCGACTCAGGCAGAGGGTGCCGCTGGCTACAGACCCCGCTGCACAAAGGCCTTGCCGCGTCTGCCGAGGAACTCACTCCCCGAGCCCACCGGCTAGTCCTTCAGGGAAAGCACAATCCCGCCTGGAAAGGGCTGCCCTCCGGCTTGGAAGGGGTCGGGGCCAACCTGTTCCTGCGCAGACTGAGCATCGCTTTTTCCAGCCCACTTGTCCACTGCTCCGCCTCTCCGGGGACAGCAGCACCCCCCCAACACCACACACACACACACACACACACACACACTTCTCGTAGCAGCCGTCCCCAACATGGTGCCCTCTGTATCTTCTGGCCCGCCACTCCCACCAGCCCCAGGCAGCAGGAGCAGTGGTTGGGGCGATGATGGGATCTGTAGTCCAGAGCCATCTGAAGGGTGCCATGTTAGGGAAATGCCATCTCCTGCCTCTCACCCCCTGCAAGGAAATTGCAGAGAGAGGTCTTCGTTCACCTCAGATGAACGCCTGCAGATACTGAAACAAGCTCCGTTTCACCGGAGAGAGGGCTCGGCCATCTATTTCTCTGCCTTGTAAAGATGGAAGGGGTTTTGCTCCATGTGTTCTCAGGGGCACTGGGTCTATAGGGCTTGAACCGGGAGCCCTGTGGATTGAATGCCAGCACCCCACTCCTGCGGGACGCCTGGGCCAAGGAACAAACATGCAGGCAGCTTCAGCTTGGGCATGTGCAACAGGCCTGACTCTCCCTTTCCCAAGGAGTCAGGTGGCAGTCCCCAAGTGACGCCTCTTACAGGGGCTGCCTCACCTCATTTTGGGCAACCTGTGGGAGCCTGGGCTATGAAGGACCCCACCACTCCACCGACAAGAGAGATTCTGGAGAACCGGAAGGCCTCCAGGAAGGAGGCAATGAACATGCAGGAGAGCTGTTTCCACACCTGAGTGCTCAAAAGGACTGACTCTGCACAGGCTTCAGTGCCTGAGAAATACCTCTCCCCCTGCCTCTCTCTAGCACCAAGGTTCTAGCCCTCACAGCTTACTGCAAATGCGAAGGCACAATTTGGTGAAATGTGATGCTCAAGTTTAGTGTTGCCAGGTTCCAAGCCTGCCTCCTACCCCTAATCTTCTGCGTCTGTGTGTAAGGGGGCAGGGGAGGAATTTCTGAAGACAATTATCTTCTTAAACCTTAAACAATCTTCTTAGTTATTACTACTTGACATGTTCTAGGGCTAAATAGAGTCTTTGAAAAGTTCTGAGGTTAGGCCCTGGCAAGGCACAGTTCAAATTCTGCTCCTGTAAAATCTCTAAAGTCCCCTCAGAAAGTATAATTCACTAAGTGGAAGGAAAAACCTTGAAATGAAACTGTGGAAGTCCCAAATCCTCTCCCAGGCTTGCATGATTGAATCTCGCACATGAAAAGAGAGGCACTAATCTGACAGGCTTTTTCCTCAAGGCTCCCAGAAAATTAAGAGGAGAATTTTGCGGATCCTTTTGACCTCAATTCTCATGCTACCGGGGCGGCAGAGCGAGCACGCACACGTGTCAGCGGCTGGCGGCTTTAATTAGGAGCTCTGAAATCTGAGCCGCGGCATGTCAGAACAGTCTGTCCCCTTAGGGCTTTCTGCAAACTCCGGCAGCTCCTCCAAATCTGTCCGTTGTGCAAGCGCTTGTCCATCGCACTGGCACAACTGGCCGCACATGCACTGCGCCACCAGTGACACGCAAAGTCCACGAAACGGAGAGCAAATGGGTCGCAGCAGAGAAAGGTGCAGCGTGTGCCAGTGGCAGCTGAAGCCCCGCTTCTGCCGCTGCACCACCATTTGCACGATTCCACTCACTGCACCGTGCGTGCGGTTGTGTCTCACAGTTCCGGATGAGGGCAGAAACCAAAACCATGGGCACTAAATTCACGCAGAAGTCACTCCTGTGTACAGTGTGGCAGCTGCACCTTCACGGGGACCCTGTTTTGTACACTTCGTCCATTCCACTCCGTCTTCTAACTGCGGTCCTGGACCACCGGCTCCAACAAATCATCTTTGGAAAGGGGCCACAGTCCAGCAAACGCAGGCCATCCATGCAAGATGGGTCAGCCCCGGTTAACAGCACCCTTCAACAGCACGATACCAGCACACAGACTGGGGAAACGGGAAATGCTGGGACACGTGGCCGGATCGCTGCCTGGGCTCAGCCACGGAGTCAGCAGACAGCCCTCGGAGCCCCGCTGGATGAGAGGCAGCCAGCCAAGCGGCTCCAGGGACACAAGCCAAGCCCCCGCTCGGCCTCGGCACGCATGAAGGGCGCAGAGGGGGACGGTTCCAGGTGCAGCAGTCAGCCGTCAAGTGTGCGAGAAAAGCCCACGAGGCGTAGAGGGCTTGGCTCTCCTTGCCGGGGAGATGCAACATGCGGCAGCTTCTCTGAGTGGCAGGGAACAGGCAGGGCCCTGTGCTGCAGGTGGGGGGTCCCAGGTGTCATCCCTGCCTGCCTGGTTAAAGCACGAGGCAGCAGCCCTGAAAGACCCCGCTCGACACGTCAGGGAGCCGCTGCCTGGCAGAGCCGACGCTTCAGTGCAACGCCAAGCTCTGACTGAGCAGCTCACCCTCAGCTGCAAAAGGGAACTGAGGCAGCGTTTAGTGAGAAACCTTTACACACCTCTGACACAGGCAGCGTTTTGCTTTTTAAACACTGTGCCATCCTGGTTGGGGCAAATGCACCAGGGAAATACAGATGCACTCAGCTCCCAATTTCTAACGTTCTCCAACGCAGGGATGGGCAACCTCCAGAGGTCCGCCCAAGTTGCCTGGTGACCACGCATGGCAGGCATCTCCCAGGATCCTCTGCCGATGGACAGATGGACGGCCGGACATCTTTGCAGAATGTGAGAGGACAGCGAGCTCAAGCGAGCTTATCACAGCCGGAGAGGACAGGGATTGCAGAGACTTCCTGCACCGAAGCGCCGGACTAAGAGCCCGCGCATCGCATTTTGTGCTTCTTTGGCCACACACCCATGTACTTCTCCCTAAACCAGAACTCGTGATAAACCAAGTTATCTCTGGCGGAAGGTGATGGAACTAATCTAAAGCAGAAGCAAGCAGATAATCTGGTGTGGAGCCATCACTGATATCGCTTCTGTCACAACTCAGAGGGTCTCCGACTCACGACCATCACAAGCCCCGTTTCTAAGAAAGGGCAGGCTTGCTGACCCCACTGGCCATTTTCTCGACATTTCACTCCGTAAAGTACTTTGTGAGCCCTGCTATGCACCCCTGAGATTTATTATTTATTACGCTCACCCACAGGGCCGTTTCAGTATTCTGCTCGTTTGACTGACGCGTGGCAAGGACGGGAAGAGCGCCAGGTCAACTCCAGAGTGCACCCCACTGCGTCACGCGAGCCCCCAGCAGGGCGGCGCCGGTGGGGGGGGCACCCAGCGGGCGCTCGCCCGCCCGACTCACCTTGGTGCAGCGGGTCCTGCTGATGCAGGTGCAGGTGCGAGTGGATGTGGGAGTGCTGGTGGTGATGTGGGGTGACATTGAACATCTGGAGCCTGGCCAGCGGGTCATTGGTGAGAGACGCCATCCGCTCGGCGTGTATCCTCTCGGCGGCCAGTCTGTCCGGGTAGCTCATCTCAGGCCGCAACTGGGGGCCTGCCAGAGCGAGTCTCTCCCGCTCCAGGGGATTCAGTCCTGGGTGGAAGGAAGCAAAGGGGTGTGGGCCTGCCGTGGGGGGGATGGTGAGGGCGCCGTGGCGGGCAAAGTGCTCCATGGGGTTGGTGGCGGGGTGCAGCGCGTCGAGCTCCGGCGGCTTGACCTCGAAGCCCGGCTTCATCCTCTCGCGCAGCTCCCGCTCCCGGATCTCCCGCTCCCGGATCTCCCGCTCGCGCAGCTCCCGCTCCCGGATGGTGGGGTCCACGTTGTAGAGGCCGGGCATGTGGTACGCCAGAAGCGGGTCGGTGGGGTTGAGGGGCACGAAGAAGGGGTGGTTGCGGTTGGTGGGGGACATGACGTGGGGGCGCGCGTACTCGCTGAGAGTCCGTAGTGCCGGCGTGTCGGGCCCGATGTACGGCGGGACGGCGGCGATGGTGGTGGGGGGCGGCTCGAAGGAGGGCCGCATGTGAGCCGGCCCGCTCAGGGGGGCCTCTCCCAGACGCCCTTCGTGCGCGGAGGTGGACGCCTTCTGCGGTACAGAAAAGGGGAGACGCTCAGGGTCGGCACCTCTGCCGCCGCCACGGCAGTTCACGGCACGGGGCTGAAACTCTGCCTGGTCCCTGCTTCGCAACAAGGCGGGAGTCATTCCGGCCTCACTGACCTGCAGCCGGAAACCAGTCCCTGGCCAGCCCCTGCTACGCAAAAGCTGCACTTAGACAGCCCTCCGAAGGGAGGCTAGGGAAACTGAGGGTGGAGTTGCGGGCGCTGGAGAAAATTCCCCGAAACATGCCAAGGACAGCTGGCAGCAAAAGAGAAGGGATTTTAGAGGGGCATCAGGTAGCTCCTGCTCCTACCGAAATTAATTTCCTGGCTGCTCTTTCATCAATGTATGACGAAAGTCCCCCATCGGCTGGGTGGATTACGAAGAATGCACAGGAACGCATTGCCCTTGTGGGCCTGAGGCCCCCAGCGAATGCACTGGGTGCTTCCTGGGACATCCTTGTTTCCCCATCGCCGCCTGGCGTCAGGCAACAGGTGAGGCAGGTGAGCAAAGGCCAGGGAACATGCCAGGGCAGTGAAACCGTACGGATGAAGCACTGAAGCCGCATGAGGTGCGGGGCAACTAAAACCTCCACTTATTTCGGAGCCTGCTCGGATCATGTCCCCGCCCCCGCCCCCACCCCAGCTTGAGAGACAGACAAACCTACCGCCGCTCTTTCGGCTTCTCTCTCACGCTCACGCTCTCTCTCCCTCTCCTTTTCCTTCTCTTTCTCCCGCTCCCTCTCTTCTCTTGCCTTCTGCTCGGCTTCCCGCTTGGCCTTCTCGATCACCTCCTCTCGCTTCTTGGCCAGCTTGGATCCGGCCAGCGGCATGAAGTACAGGTCGGTCCTTGCACACGAGTTGTAGCCACGGTCCAGGTGCTTGTAAAACCTGAAGGCCGGAGGAGGTGGGGAATGAGACCACGTGCACAGGGGCAAAGCAGGGACCCCAAGCCGAGGGGATCTTCCCAACACAGGGAAAACGAAGCACTGAACCCTCCTGCGAGGCAGCTCAGGTGAAGTCAGAGAGGAGGAAACCTGAGTGCTTTCACTTTCAAAAATGGGTGTGGGGGGGAGACAACACACTAGTCCTCATGGACAGGGCTGAGCAGGGTCAGCACCCTATGGGTCACAGCTGCAGGAAAAGAGGAAGAAGCTTGGAAACACATATGCAGCATTGGGAAAGATTTGGGGCCGCTTCACACGTGCAACTTTGCCCTGACACAGATGGGAACATAGTACATAAATGCAAACTGTTACAATGCATCAGGGAAGTGTGAACGGCGTTTCACCCCACAGACGTAATTAAAATGACCTCGTGAAATGGCGCACGGTGCGCTAAAACTCATATACCGACAGCATTATTCAAAGGCCGGGAGGCCGGACGGGGCTCGGAGGCCAGGAGCGCTCCGGCCCCGTGCTTCGGAGACCCGAGAAGTGCGTGGCCGCCTGGCCGTCCCGCACAGCCCAACCCCGGGGGGTGTCTGGGAGGCCCCCAGGGAGCCGCCCCGGCTCGCCCGCAGGCCCCTTACCTGGCCGACTGGCTGGCGTGGCTGGGCGTGTCGACGACGGTCGGGTCGGGCGAGGGGCTCCGGGGCGGGGCGGGGGGGCTCTCGGGCTCCTCGACCTCGTCGGGCGCCTCCTCCTTGATCTGGATGGCCGGGACGGTGCAGGGCGCCACCACGGGGCCGCTGCCGGCCGTGGGCGTGGAGACCGCGGCTGGCGGGGGGGCGCCGGGCACGGAAGGCGGCGTGGAGGTGGAGGGGCAGGCGGGGGGCGTGATGGGGGGCGGGCCGCCGGGGACGAAGGGGTGCTGCGAGAAGGGGGGCTGGGAGGGCCCCTGGTGCAGGCCGGAGGACGGGTGGCCGGCAGAGGGGGGCAGGCTCTGGCTCTGCGTCAGCACGGGGGGCTGCGCCGGGGAGGGCTGCAGCGGCTGGCTCTGGGGCATCAGCTGCAGGGGCGGGGGGTGCGCCGAGGGCGGGTGGTGCGTCGAGAGGGAGCTGAGCGGCTTCAGGGCGGGCGGCGGGGGCAGGTTGGAGTTCATGGAGAACGGGGACGGCCCCGAGAGGTGTTTGTGGGACGGCGGCGTGGGCAGCTGCGGGATGGGGGTGGTGGGGGGCGGCTTGATGTGGGGCATGGACATGGAGGCGGGCGGGAGGGGCTGCTCCCGGGGGGGGCGGCGGGGGCGGCTGCGGCAGCAGGGAGGCGGGGGCCTGCAGGCTGGGCTGGGCGGGGGCCCCCGGGAGGGCCGCGTGGGGGTGCGCCACGGCCTGCGGCTGCAGCGGCCCCGGGGGCTGGGGGGGCGCCGAGGGGGCCGGCTGCGGGGCGTGGGGGAAGGGCTGGCCGGGGACCGGGTGGGCCAGCAGCGGCTGGCTGGGGAGGCCGTGGGGGAACGCCTGGATCTGGCCGTGCAGGGGCGGCTGCGGGTGCGGCGGGGGCAGCGGGGGCGCCTGGGGCGTGGCCAGGGGCTGCAGGGGCGGGTGGGGCGAGGGCAGCCTCTGGGGGTGCAGCGCGGGGGCTTGCTGGATGTGCGAGTGGGGGGGCATGGGAGCCGGGGGCTGGCTGGGCGGCTGAGCGGCGGAGGCGGGGACCAGGGGGGCGCCGGAGGCGGGGGCGCCGGAGGCGGTGGGCAGCGGCAGCGGGGCCGGCACCGGGAGCGAGGGGGGCGGGGGCTGGGCGGGGCCGTTGGGGGCCTGCAGCACTTGCTGCTGGGCCGACGAGTCCGAGTCGCTCTCGTTGTCCTGGGGGCTGGGGATGCTGGGTGAGGTGCTCCGGTTGTCTTGGTCAATGTCTTTTGGGTCGCTGCTGCCCTCGTCGTTCATGCTGCGGCTGTCAGAGCTCTCCCCTTCCCCTTCTGACGGGGAATTGGGCCTGCTGATCTCCTGCGGGAAGGAAAACAGAGGCCGTCTCATCCAAGCGCCTTCCTGCAACTCTGACTGATCCTTACCTGGATGAGCACTCGCTAGCCACAGTGATACCTGCTCTGGTAACTTCCCGCTTGGATCACTGCAACGCGCTCTGCGTGGGGCTGCCCTTGAAAACGGTCCGGATGCTGCAACTGGTGCAGAATAGAGCTGCCAGGCTGCTGACGGGGACCGGGTGTTACTCTCACGTAACACCGGTCCTCTACCAGCTCCACTGGCTTCCAGTTGAAGTGCAGGCTCAATCCGAGGTGCTGGTTTTGACCTATAAAGCCCTAAGTGGCTTGGGACCAGGGCTGCCTTCCTTATATGCCCTCAGCCCCTTAAGATCTGCGGGAGAAGCCCTGCTCCGGGAACCCTCTCCAAGAGAGGTAAAAAGGTCATCAACTCGGAGCAGGGCCTTCTCTGCTGTGGTGCCCAGACTCTGGAATGTGCTCCCCAGAGAGGCACGCCTGGTGCCAGGTTTATACTCTTTGCGGCACCAGGCGAAAACCTTTCTTACAATTTAATAGTTTTTAAGTTTAGTCACTCTGTTTGTTTTGTGATTTACTGTTTTGTTCTGTTTTATTTATTGAAATTGTTATTCTAATTGTCTTTTTAAATCTTGTGAGCCGTCCTGAGATCTTGTATAATAGGACGGCATACAAAAGCCATGGATTGTTAATGGAACACCTGGCGACCTCCCGAGTTGCTCCTGGGCGACTGACCACCCCGGGGGTGGACCTGGTCCCCGAGCCAGAAAACCCAGGCCCAGCCGACTGCAGGGGCCATGCAGCACAGCACAGCGCCCCACACGAGGCCTGCTGAGCCACAAAAGAGCCGCATGGGGCACTCATGTCTCTGGGTGGCTCCGTGAAGGGAGCCCGGGGCGGGTGCTGGGGGGCCCACAGCCACCCGCCTTCCATGCTGCCCCCCTCGCCTCGGCCCCTGGTACAGCCACCCCAGAGGCAGCCGTGAACTTCAGGGCTGTTTGGAGGCAGCCACCCGTCTGTCTGTGGGCAAAGAGCGCCCAGCCATGCTGGCCATCGTGCGTCTGTTCTGGGCAAAGGAACCCCGCTGGTCCAGTGCACTGCTTTCGGCCGTGGCCAGCCAGATGCTGGAAGGCCGAGCCCACAACGAGGCAAGCTCTGGGCCGTGCCCCCAAAGTGAGGACCCATGCTGCCTGACGCTCTGACTCGGCCTTCCCCACTCGGCGCCCTCCAGCATTCTCAGCTGCAACCCATATGGCTGCCGGCGAGCATGGCCAACGCTCCGGGATGCCGGAGGCATAGTGCCTCCCGAGGGCGCTGGGCTGGGGAAGCTGCTCGAACCGAACATACCTGTGTTTTGGTTTTTTTGGCATTGATTCTGTCGGGCTCCTCCGTGTCGGAAGCCACCTTTTCTCGCTGCCTCTTGGAGTTTTTGAGAGGTGACGATGTCTCTTCTTTGATCTTCTGCCACAGACAAAAAGGAATTATTATGGAGAAGTGCCAGGGGAACAGACAAAGCTTCTTGCATCCCTGCCTAGTAAAGGCTCCTTGTCGATATTAACTGGGCAGTTTGCATTTTACTTTTGGTCAGGGTCCGTCAGAGCAGCCCGAACTCACTTTGGTGGACTTCTTCACCGAATCTGCCTTGCTGTCATTGCTCGAAGTGCTGGCAGCGCTGGGAGAGTTGCGGCCGCTGGATCGGATGTCTTCGTTGGCGGGAGAGGCTCTACCATCAGGGCTGGTGGGCTGTTTCTTACGACCACTGCGTAGGGTAGACATCTGCTGGTTTAGAGAGAAATACACAAAGTGTGACAAAGGCTGCTTCCAGGGATGCGTGCTATGTGACCTTCGGCCGGGCATCTTTTGAAGGCAGCGCTGGACTGGCCGTTTTCCTACCAAGGCCTTTCAGGACTGGGTCAGAAACTCGCCTTAGTTACTCGTTGGAGACAGCAGGACCGAAAGAGTGTGGGTCCACCAAGTCCCTTCCTCCTCCTCTTCTCCCCACAGCTCCGAGAATCACCTGCAGCAGAGGTGGGCAGCTTCTCGCCTGCAGGGGTTCGCCCTACATTTCCATCTGCCCTAGCCCGGACAACCCATCGTGAGGGGCGAGGGGAGTTGTAGGCCGAAATACAGGGAGGGCCACCTGTAGCCCACAGGAAAGTGCTGCAAAGTCTCCCTAAGATGCTTCTTGTGGTGTTCAGGGGGCACGAGAGGACATCGAAGCTCGCTCGCTCGCACCCGTGTATGGGGCAGTGGGGATCATCCCGGGGAAGCTACTAGAGGCGGCTCCCGAGGGCTCACGCCACAACGGCCATCGCAGTGGGGGTGTCATCGCAGGAATGGCATTATGCACTCCACAACCACGGGGAGGGGGGAGCTCACTGGGCTGAATTCCATTGCTGAGGGGCTCCTGGGGACCTGCATTCCAGTCAGGCCAACCCCCCGCCCCCCTACTGCAGCATTAAGCTCTTGTTGCCAATGCCAAAGCCCCAGGGGAGACATTTCAACCTTTTAGAATGAAATTCAGGAAACCTCCAAACTTTCAGGGTGCTATGAAAAGGGGGTGGGAAAGGGCGTGGCCAATGTGGGGAAACCCGGAGGGCCGGTTTTACTTCCTGGGTTCTCAGGCTTCCTGCCTGCCCTTACTGGGTCGGCTAATTCAAGCCGTTTGTTCTGACTCGGCTTATCTTTCCTCAAACCAGCAGACCCAGCCTGGGAGCCCAACAGCTGCTCTGGCACAGAGCAAAGTCTTCCTGCTGCTCGTTCCAAATGATCCGGGTCTGATGGAAAACAGGACGCTCGAAGAGCCGGTCAGACGATGTGGTCTTGCCCGGGGTTCCTCACAACACTCCAATGCAGCCACCGGAAGAAAATACTTGTTTTCCCTAGTTTAATGCCCTGCCGGTGTCACTCACTCTCTCTCCGATTGGTTCAAACCAACCGCTGCTACACCCATATAATATGTTCTGTCTTATCAAACACTTCGGCACAAGAGATTATTTAAATAAAATGCACTGAAATAGTCCAAGATGTGTATGCACAGAAAATCAGAATGAAAAAGGGGGAAAGTATCCGGCAGGAGTCCAGGGCTCTTTCTAAAGCCAGGAATGGCTTCCCCCTCTTCCTGCTCTACCAGAAAAATTACACGACGACAACTAACACTGCTTCCTCTGCTTTCTTCCTCGTCGCCAGCTGCTTGCATAGCCAGGTATCGTCAAAACGACAAAACTGCAGCAAGGAACTGACCGTGTGAACTGAGGAGTCGCCTGGCAGCTCTTACTCCAACACACATTTGATGGGGCTGGCAAGCGGAGAAGAAACGCAGCCGCCGCCAACCCACCGGCATGAGAAGGAGTGCCAGAAATGGACTCCCAACAGCCACGCCCAGCGATGATGCAAGGAAGGAGCGCCTGCCCAGATCTGCTGGGAGGGGGCAGGCCGTGCTCACGCAAAGACCGTCCAAGTGGTTCTGGGGAACAAGCGAGCTGAGCTGCAAACCCGGCTGCTTCTCTGAAATGACAGGCGGCTGCCACAGAGACGGCGGCTTGGCAGAAGGCCGCGCGCTCGATCCCTGGAGCCTCCGGTCAAGAGAAAGCAGGTTTGTACCTGGCCTTGGTTTGCTTCCTGTCAGAGGAGGAAGACGAGCCTGGGATTGATGGAGCATCTTTGGGCAGCCTGGAAGCCAAGTCTCTGCCCTGACCAGCCTTGGCTGTAATCACCTCACTACGACATCACTTGGGCGGGGGGGGGGGGGGGGGGGGGGAGGCTAGGGTTGCTGTTACAGAGGCTTCAATGGGTGATGGTGTTCAAGGATAGGCTAGACATGTGCATAATAGGCATGTCTTGAGTGGAGCCAGCTGGAGCCGGGGGTCAGACTAGATGACCCAGAAGGCCCCTTCTGACTCGCTCTGTTTCTATGTCTCTAACTTCTTCTCAAGCTAGAATTGTCCAATCCTATCCTCCTTTAAAAGAAGTTCAAAAAAGTATTTCTGGCAAGGAAATGAAATCTGGGAGGTGGGAGGCAATGGGGCAGGGTGGCCGTCCAGGGTGGACACTGCAACAAAAACCCCCCGGACAGCTAAGCGCGGGAGAGACACCCTCTCGGTAACAGTTAGCCTTGTTCGCATGTGCTATTCCGACCTGCCACATGATAACCAGGGCTCCAGATGCGGGGAAAAGCTGTCCAGGGACATGTAGGCTTTTGATAGGGATGAAACTGAAGGCAGAATCATTTGTGCTCAGCCGCAGAGAGGGAGGACGGTGTACACGGGGGAAATACTTGGTACCTCGTGCCAGAATTTATCCGAGCCCTAAAACCAGAAGTCATTTTCAAGCAACATTCAACCTTCAATTTTCAAGGCTCTACCCTGAGATGACCCCAGCAGAGGCAATTCTGAGCGAGAATGATGCTGCCTGTCGCACACTCGGGATGGGTGGGGAAAAGGCAGCTGTGCCTGAAGGCTCCAGAGGACCGGGAAGAGAGGTGCCCCTGCCTCCTGCCACCTTCCCCACATGAAAGCCACTGATTTCAGGCTTCCTGCCCACAAATGCCACCTTTTGCACACTTGCCCTCAACTACTGGGCTTGAACGCTCCCCTCATTTGCAGGATATGAATTAGCTACTCCTAGGAATAAAGGGAAACACTGAAATGAATTGTATTGGCAGATGGTCTCCGAAGTGGCAGCCCAGGCCGGGCAAGGCTCCCTGAAAGATGCATTTTGTAATGGCTGCTGCGTCAACGTGCAGAGATGTGGCAGATGCAAACACCGAAGGGCGTCCCCGCTCGAGGAAGCGCACATGTGCGCATCCTGTGGCCTGCCTTCGTGAACCGCCCCGGTCCTGCCCGAGAGACGAAGCGTGCATTTGTGCACGGAGACCCAGAGTGGAGAGACAGCAAGGAGGCGTCTTACCGAGCCCCGACTCCGTCTTGTCCTCATGCTATGCTTCCCGCTGAGTCCATCATCTTCCTCTTTGACAGGCTTGAACATAAAGGGAGGCGGGTCCACTGGCTTCTCGATGGGCGGAAGCTCTCCGTACTTCTTGAAATGGATGCGGCAGTCAGTGCACAGCAAAATGTTCTCCCGCCCACCGTGGTGCCAGTCCTTGGAGGCTGCGGTCAGAAAGACGGAGACAGGGCATTCAGCGCAGGGGCAAACGAATGGTCCTGGGTTCAGGTCTTCGGAATCGGGAACCGGCTCTCTGAGCCAGCCCCTCTCACCACCCCCCTCCCTCAGTTACCCTCCCGGACTCACCATGCCTACCTTGTGTACTACTTCGCACAGCAATAGAAGGATGTTAGCGCTAACCCACCCCAAAGGGACGTGGTAAGGATTACAACCAGAAGCCACGTGCCAAACTGTGGGAGTTTAGGACAGCCGCGTGAATGCGAACGATGAAAATGAGTATTTGCAGACTAGCTGCAGGCCAAGTGCGGGTGCCCCGCTTACGAAATGCCCGCCAGGACCTAGGAAAATGCCCCTTCCACGCGGGACCCTCGAGGCAACTCGGGTGCGGCGACAGAGAGGGCACGCGTCGGGTGCAGGAGGGCACTTACTGGTGGTGAAGCAGTGGCGGCAGGCGTAGCCCTTCAGCTCCTGCTCGCTGTCCTCGCTGTCGAAGTCATCCTCGCTGGCCGAGCTCAAGTCCACTGAATGCGCAGAGGTGGGGAGGGCGAGAGAAAGGGGAGGAGAGCACGTTACTGAGTCAGGAGGTTCCCCTCTTCTTTTTGCTGCACCATCAGCAGCAGCCACACAACCGTTCATTGAGAGAGAAAGGGGAAAACGGGTATCATGGCAGGACTTCTGCAGCCCGGAGACTGCCCCATCAGATATACGGGGCAGCAGGGCAGGGGGAGGCGTGGAACAGGTGCCCACAGACGGATGGGGAGGCGAGAGGAAGAAGGCAGCAAACCCCTCGAGACCTGCAGTTCCCCTCACATCCCCAGGTATATAAGCTCTCTGAGGATGCTGCTTGGGACAGCCAATGACGGGGCTCCAGTCCACAAAGCTTCCAACACAATAAACTTCTTCCCCTGTGAGCGTGTATGTGGGTGTGTGTTCATTTGCTCTAATGGGCAGATGTGACTTTGTCACTAGACACCCGTTCACGGCTCCAGGAAACTGGCTCCAGTAAACTGGCTCCAGTAGTGGGACTGGGAAGCGCTCACTGGCAACAGGAAGCCCATGTCCACCAGGCAGCCGGCAGAAAGGCGCATCCTTCCTTCTCTTCGGGTCCACAGGCTGTCCTTCAGCACTGGTGTGGCCCCCTCTGCAGCCTCGGGAAGGGAGCGCTTTAAAACATGCAGGCAGCCTGCCCGGGACACTGTGAAGTACCTCCAAGGACGCCGGTTCCCCCCGGGGCGGGAAGAAAGGCGAACATCTCAGGAGGCCGAGTATGAGCAGCAGATAAAGCGGACAGGATGCAGGAAAAAGAAAAATGGCTGGGCTGACAGAGACCGACCGGCGCAACATAAAATCACGCAAAACATGAAGGCAGTGCCGACTAGTTTGCACAATCAATACAGGCTTCCCCGGGAGCAAAATGTGGGCTGGCAGGGCGGGAGGTTTTAGCATGGAACGTTTTAGTGCAGAAACAGCCTGGGTTTTCGACCTCGCCCAAGGGGTCCCCCGCCAGGAATGGTCCCAGGAAGAGCATCGTCTGCTCTCTGCACGGAGAGGTAAGCTGCCTTATTCTCGCAGTTACCCATCTGCCCTGCGCATGGCTGAAGGGGACCTGTCCAAGCGATCGCTCAGGCGAGCAAGACGGGGCACCCTCCGGCGATGCCCCCGTCCTACGGCGCTTGCAGCACCCCTTCTGCTCGGGAGGCGGCAGGCTTCACTGCAGCGCCAGCTTCCGCGGGAGCCAAACGCTACTGCCTGGATGAGAGCAGAGGCTGGTATGGAGAACATGTGACCTGCTCTTTCCGGCTACACATGGGTTCCCAGGCCTTACGCAAAATGGGTGTACTGTGGAGCCTGTGCAGACCTAAAGGACACGACTGCCCAGCTAAAGCTCTCCAGGGGGAGCACAAAGGACAAGGGTCTGGAACTCCCTTTCTTGCAAGCTGTGTCCTTCCCTGAGTCCTTATCCACAGTGAGGACAATTCTCTTCTTCCAAACATTGAATACCAAACATTGCTGCCGTTTCAGTCCATCTTTTATAATGTTTTTCTGACTTTCTGTTTTGCCTGTTAACCTCTGCCTTATTTTAGCATTTTAATTTGTTTTTTCAATCTTTGGTGTGACATTTTAGAAGCTTCTTGCTGAAAAGCAGAATAAAAAATGTAACTAAGATTGTGTTTCAACCAGCCTGGAGCCGAAAAATGCTGAATTCCATCGCCCTGCAAATACAGCGTCCTTATGCATGGGATGTTCTAACGCTGGCAGTTGTGAGAAGAGGCCAAGAACTGAGGAGGGCCCCGGTGCTCCACTCCCCCCATCCCAACCATGAGGCACCTTTTTCAACCACCCCATTCGTTTCTGAGATGTTCAGCAGGCATTGCCCTCATCTATCCAACTTTCATGCACATCATTTAGAAAGCAAGCAAGCGAGCAGAAATTCATCAGAAGTGGAATTCGGTACCCAAGGCTAGATTCTGGGTCTTTTTGGTGCTCTTGCGGAGATGTGGCTCAGTTTCTAGTACAGATAGGAGCAGCCGTGACACATTTCCTGGGCACTCGACTGCACGGGGTCCTGTGTGGGGTCTCTTGTTCAATGTCAGGTCGGGGCGATTGCGGTATCCCCATGCAAATGGGAGCAAAGGTAATAGCCAAAGCAACGCTGCCATCGTTTTCAGAGTGGCGTTTTGCCTGGGCTCCCTCCCGCGCAGCACAAAACCAATTGCTCACTGATCCCAGACACCTGCCATCCGTGGGGATAATGAATCGACAGCGTGAGCCCAGCCGAGGGCTCGAACTCCATTTTCCTGGCTGCGTTCGGTCAGAGGCGGAGAGCCATTACCTTCTGTTTTAGCCCCCATGCATCTAAACAGAGATAAATGCAGCACTTTCAGCCTCCTACTTACAGAATTCACTGGAGGGGGGGCGGGAGGGAGTGTTAACTGGAGTGGAAGCTGTTCGCGTTTTGATTCTCCGAAACACAGCCTGCCTCCGATGCCTGCGGTGAGCCCGGGAACTTGCAGCTTCGGGGGTTTTCTTCCAGTAGTAATAGAAGGTGATCAGTTCTCCCTGGAAAAGAGAGCGAGGAAGCGCATGATGCACAGCATGTGGAACTTCCATTTCTGCATCTGCCTCATGGAGCCATGCACTTGATTAAAATATTGAAGGCTGCATTCTCACATCGCCATTTCGTATGAATATGCCCCTGGACATCAGAGGATCGGGGTGGTGGTCTGAAAAGTGTGGGAACTAACAGCAGTAGACTGGAACCCCAACAGACAGGACAATCTTCGCCTGGATACTAGACATTCTGGACAAAGAGGGCCTGGCTCAGCTTGCAGGACTTGTGACCGCATGGAGTTGTGACCGCCAGTATAAATGGGACAGACAGACAGTCCTGGCAACAGAATGCTGGAAATGCCCAGAGGTTGAAGGGGGAGAATCGGGGTGGGGGAAAGGTGAAGAGGAACATAGCCAGCTGCTACCCCAGGTTAGATTATGCATCCATCTAGCCCCACAGTGCCAACTCTGGCTGGCAGCTGCTCCTCAAGGGTATCGGGTGGCTCTCCTATTACCTCCTCAATGGTCTGTGTTAAGATGCAGGTGCTGGGGATTGAGCCGGGCGTCCTGCAGTCCTTGCAGGGGCTCCGCCAAGCTGCAGCCCTCCCGTGCAGATGAACAGGCTAGGCTAGGCTAGGGTGAAATGCCAATTCTACTGAAGCAGCAGCTCTCAGGGGCATAAGGCCACAATAAGTAGTTCCCAACCCCAACCCCCGGTGGGAGGGGGAGGCAGCAGGACCCGGTGGGAGGGGGAGGCAGCAGGACCCGG
>NW_025336059.1:2031285-2069413 GCF_004798865.1 Varanus komodoensis
GGGAGGGGGAGGCAGCAGGACCCGGTGGGAGGGGGAGGCAGCAGGACACAAGTGGCCGAACTGCCAAGGAATATTCAGAGTGTGTCCAGGGCAACTTCTGGCACAAAAAGGAAGCGCACTGGAGTGGTCCAAAGAGGGGCTACCCAAAACTGAAGGCAAACCCAAAACTGAATTGGAGAAAGACGCAGTCCTAACGCAATGATTGCCTCCTGCATAAGCCACTTTCTGGACTGCAAGGAGTGGGGGGGGGGGAGAGGAGATAAAGCCCCCTCCAAAAAAACTCTAAGGAAAGCTTTGCAGAAAAGCTCTTCTGTTTCCACCTCATACCCCATAAATAAGAAATTAATTCCAATGTTTTCAAGGAGCACCTTGCTGACAGCCCCCTGCTCTGTTCCCAGTCAGAAATGCAGGTCCCTTTTCCTTCCACCTTGCTTAGAGCTCAAACTAATAGTTAACGGGATCGTACAGGCTCATGGTGACTGAGGTGATAAACAGCAGGCTAAGTTCACAGCACAGCCCTAACCCCACAGACCTATAATGTAGCTGTGCTTTCTAAATGAGTACTTAGATTTTACTGTTTGGTATTGGAAGGAATTACCAGTGAGGAGGGGAAAAAAACCCTGGTATTATTCCATACATGCTTTTTTTTTTAAGCCACCATAGGACTCCTGGTTTGTAAAACCGCACCTGTGATTAGAACATATTAAAGACAAAGCTCTAGCCGTAATACCAAAGCTGTATTAAACTATTTTTAAAAAAATCTTAATATATACAGCAATGTTAAGATAATTAGGCAGTAAAAGCCCATGCCAAGAGAAGCCTGTGATAATTCTACAGTGTAATGAATCTGGCTTACATCCAAAAGCCGGAGCAAAGAATATTCAAACTAGCAGGTGTAATGTCGAGCAAATGAGCCACATGTGTAGCTTTAATCTCCTTTCGTTTTGCTTTAAAACCCCAGCACTTCTGAGAGCTGCCTCTTCCGAGCAGCAAGCGAGTCGGAGGGGTTTCCAACTGGCCTCCTGAAGGCCACCCCAGAGCAGACAAGCTGCAATTGCCGGGGGGGGGGAGAGGGGGGCTCTTTGAACCCATGTCTGATCTCATAAGCCCAGCACAGCACAACCCGTGCGCGCCTCGCAGCACAGCGCAACACCCAGCCCAAGTCGGTCCGCAGCATCACTTGCAATGCTACAGGAAAACGCGAGCCACAGGTTCGCCAGCCCCACTTCCAGCATCGGAGACAAAGAACCCGGGGTGGACGGCAGAGGAGCGGGGCCTTCGGCAACGTCCTCTCTTGCTCCATCGGCAAATATACAGACCTGCCAGTGGGCAGTGGCTCCAGGACCAGCCGCAAACATGAGCGCCCACAAATACGCACACGCACACTCGTGTGTGGGGGGACCGTGTGGGCTGAGTGGAAAGTGTAGGTAAATATCCACATGGAGGCATGAAGGATGTATTCATGTTGCTGTGCCAGCACGCACAGTCCCCGAATAAATCGCATAATAAGACAAAAGTTGAACATTTGCGCCGTGCTCTTAAGTATTCAGGGTTCTTCACATCTGTTCTCATTACAATCTTTACAATCTCATGAGCTGAGTGCAAAGAATGAGGCCGAAAGATTTTAATTTATATTTGCTGTCTTTTTATGCAAACTGCCTTGAGATTTTATAATAATTAGGCAGAATATAGGACATTTTAAATAATATAAATAATATAAAGGCCAAATCTCGCCCACCAAAAGGACACAAGCCCTTTCCTTCATCCCACCCCATCCCCCAAGTCTTCGCTGGTTTCCCGGTTTTTGTGCACTTCTAAAGGACTTAAATGCCTCCCCTACAGCTTGGGAAAAATCAGTTTCCCTCTTGCAAGAAGCCCAGGGAAGCTTCCATAATCCGCCTCCTCTCCATGTTATCTCACAACCGCCACCTGTTGAAGGAGTTGCCACTGAGAGGCCGTGACGGGCACCAAGACACCTCACAGCTGAGCAGGGGACGAGAACAGGGCTCTTCTGCATCCCAGCCCAGCCCCTCCCTTCTGCTCACCCACCACATCAGTCCAGTGCAGATGGGCAACGCCAACCAGGAATTGTGCGCACCGTGGACCCAGCGCGCACGCTGCATCAGTGCGTGAAATCAGTTTGGAGGCTGCGGCCATTTCCCAATTGAGGCAGGGAAACGCGCCTGAATACTTCCGATCGGTTAGTGATGATCCACGCTGACTCGTCCAGGCGCATCAGTGCGCCATGCACAAATGTACATGTTAACATGCACATTCAGCGATCATCTGGTATTAGCCACGACACACACAGTCTCTCTCCACTCCCTCTCCCCCTGAACGGCCGCGCAACCAGCACAGGAAGGGGCACCCCTTTGTCACAGATCGCAACGAACACTCATCCTTTAGAGGAGGCAAAACCGGCTTGTGTCAGGCAGCGGCTGAGGCAGCACCTCACTGGATTGTGTTAAGAGCCTCTGATCGAGTTAAGTCAAACCCTCTCACCTAATCCTCCCCTCCCAGGGTTAATTCTGTCAACTGGGTGTGAGGCCAGTTCTAACATGAGAAAGTTCCTTTGTGCTGTCAGTCCGTTCGAGACCACGCTTGCCTATCCAGGGGGCACTGGTTCCCTGACGCAGAAGTGGTCTATCCCAGCCCAAGGAACTGGTACCATTTGTCTTGTCTTTTCTTTAAGGGAGAAATCCAAGTTCCTGTGATTTGCAACTATTATAATTTATTTGATGATGCAAATTGTATGAACTGCTCAGGGAAGTTCAGTTATTGGCCAGTTTGGAAATGCAGCCTACCAAATACATTCAATTTTTGCATTGCCACCACACAAAAAAATTTGGTAACTGGAAAAAGAGAGCGGAGATTTTTATATTGAAGTGAGAACCATGAGGACACAGCAGTGCCTCTGTGAGCAATGGCTACCACGTTTGGGCAGCTTAGCTCAGGAAAAAAGAGAAGGGGAGACCAGGATGCAGAAAATTCTCTAAGGGATGGAGAAAGTGGCTAGGAAGACATTTTTCTCCTTCTCTTATAATAGCAGAGCTGGTGTCATGGGATAAATCAAATCAAATACTCCTTCGCATAGTGTAACTATGGAATTTCCTACTACAAGATGGAGTAGGGCCACCAATTTTGGAGGATTTAAAAGGGCATCCAATGAATTGGTGGAGGAGAACGGAGGCTCTCCAGGGCCGCCAGTCCTCATGCTTCCTCTAGTATAGAGGTGGTACAGAAAGTCTGTGTACGCCCATTACTCAGATGGTACTGCTCTTGTCCTCCATCTAGGCTTTCCAAATGCCTCGGCCAGGCCGCTGCAGGAATGCAACGTTGGGCTCTGTACAGCCTTGACCTGACCTGCCACAGCAATTATGTTCTTGTGAAAAGGAATCTACCGATTTAGCAGACATGCTGCTGAGAGATAATGAGCAACAGAGAGAGAGACCAAAGATGGCTGCAAGGAGTTCGAAGAGAGCTCAGTGGAAAATGCTCGCCCCCACCCTTTCTTGCACAGGTAGTGGCTCGGAAATCCCCTTTCAGAGGGGAAGGAGGGAGCAGCAGCAATCTGGGTGCAGCTGCAGCGTTTGCGACAGCAGGTTCTGCTCGGATCCTGTCAGGATGGCTGCAGAGGCAGGCAGGCAGCCACGGCTTCCAGCAGCACCTCTGCGGACCACGGCTGCAGAGCATGCTCCTTGCAACTCATGCCCTGCCTCTCCCGGAGAAACCACACTGCAGATTGCGCTGGTGGGCTTCGATCAAGTAATGCAAACCAACTAGAAGCCAGCAGGCCAGAGTTGGCAGAAGCTGCTCCAAGGCATCCTAGCTAGAAGCAGAAAAGAACTGCCTCAGGGAGGATGACTTCCCAAGATGCCGAGCTTTGAATAGGGAGAGATGTGGAGATGCAGAACATGAGACGCTGGTCTGGGTGGATCACATGCTGGCTGCGACATCAAGCAAAGACTGAGAATCGAGCAGGAATGGATTTTCACGGACTCAATTAAAATGTTCAAGTATCCATTCCTTGCATTTATGGTGAATGTGACAGGCCAGTGCCTGGCAGCATGGTAGCAAAAGTGAGCTGCCAATGGACAAGATAGTGGCTTTCAAGCAAAGGAGGATTCAGAGATGCAGAAAAACTATTCACCTAGCAATGCAAACCTCTTCCTCCTCTCCCTGAATCAGCACTTGCACTCCTGGGTGGAGATTTCCTACCTACCTACCCCTGGCTGGGTTGCAGACTGTCCTGGATCTGTCAGTATCTCAATACTCAAAACATTAAAAATCCAAAATCACAAACACACTTTCCTAAATTAAGACTAGAGTTCATCTCTGAAAACACCAATGTGGGGAAAGCCTTTGAAAACCCTGTTTCACCTGAAAAAGGAAGCAGGGGGGTGAGCACACCTTTGAGCCCCAGGACTGGTTTGGATTGTTCTTCAAGAAATCCTAACACAGGCTATATTCGTAGGCCTCCCTCACGCATCCATGGAATCAAATGCTGGAGCAAGCGAGAGAGGATTAGGGGCAGCATATTGGCAACTGCCTGGGTGGCAAGAGCTTGGACGCAAACAAAAGGACAAGTAGAGGAAGCTTTGGTGGCTCAACAAACAGGGAGGCAAAACTGCTCCCAGTTTCACTGCGAGTCCAGTCAACTGAACTTTAATCAGACATGCATACTGTGTGCAAACCACAGAAAGCCCATCCATCGCGCATAAATTCAGGGAACAAAAACAGCTGCAGAAATCAATAGCCTACTGCAACATTCACGCAGGCAATCATTGATCAAAAGGGCCTTTACAAAGTACTGCTTTGAAAATTAGCCGGAGGGGTGGGGTGGGGTGGGGTCTTGGCTCAGGAGCCAACGTTTGAGCAGGCACGGACAGCCCTGCAAAGGCCATTTTGGATCTGGCTAATCCCACCTCTTTTGCTCACAGAGAGATGCTGAGTGGCCAGCGAGGCTTAACAGCTCTGCACGACCACGGCTGCTAGCGAGATAAGCCGGGCTGATCCGATAGCCGGTACGGGACCGGGCAGCATCCCGATCAGCTGCCAGTGTTCTCGGCAGCTATTCGAGCTCAGGAGACACGCTCCCACCCCAGCCAGCTTACACTCACTCTATTTTTAAAAGTCTTTGGTGGCAGCATTCCCTAAAAGGAGATACAGCAAAGTCCGCTGCAAGAAAAGCATCTGCGCTGGAAGCAGGGAGATGCTCTTGGCTGGGACTGAGGGATCCTAAAATGAGGGAAAGCACATAGATGGTGCCCGGGCCATGGACAAGCTACGAGACGATTCTTCCAAAGGTTCTGTGTCCACCACGTTTCCTCGTGAGGCCCAAGGACTGCATTGACTGCCCCAAGGCAAAGGCGAGCCGTTTTGAGAATAGTGTAATTAACTCCGCACAACCGGCCAGCCACAAATACAGAACTGAACGTTCTGCTATGAGGGAATGGGGGAAAAGATGAAGCAGAGAGCAGGAAGAGAGGTTGGTGTGTTCAAAGGTTCAGTGTTTTTCAACGACCTCCCATCTTCACTGCCATTTCTTGTCTTTTTTTTTCACATAGAAGCAGTCCCCACCCGCCAAGCTCTGCATATACTGGAGCTTCTCTCCCTTCTTTGGATCATGGAGTGAAGGGAGCTTTGCTTTTTGGCGTAATTATTTTTGCTTACAATAGTTGTACAATGGGCTGTGTTTTTTAGTGCTGAGTTTTTCACACTCCGTACACAGTTCTTTGTCACTTCTTCAGGGAGATTTCACTGGTCCCTATTCAGAACTTTTCCTTTGAATTTTTATACAGATTGAGGTCACCCCCACCCCAGCTAGATTTTTGGCTAGCAGACAGCTCTGAATAAATCCATATTTCCTAAGGTCCGTCTCCCTGCATCCCTTTCTTTCTTTCTTTCGATTTCCTGATGAGGCCTAGCCTTCATCATCACTCATTTTCAGTGGGAACACCAAAGGGTAACCACCCATAAGGTAAGCAAAGGCTACTAGTCCTGATGGCTTTAAACGACTTCCAGTATCAGGGGCACTGCATCTACCTTCCCCAGTTGATGGGGATCCAGAGCAGGGGCAGCCCTATATTAATAAATAATGCAGTTACACGTTTATATGCCCATGCACATCATTCGCATGCATGGGCCAATATAATATAATATAATTATACTATACTATAATATATAAATAGGGCTATATATTTCTATATTTAATCATTCACAGGACAGCCAAGCTGGGCCCTCTGAACCAATAAGAATGCAGGGTTCCAACTGCAAGAAGAAGTAATACAAGACCCAAGATGGAGGCAACAGAGGGTCAGGGGGTGCTCGAAGAGACTTGCAGCAGGGGGGTGACCCTGTGGAAAGAACCCCTGTGAGGACAGACCTGGTTGTCCACTCAGCTTGAAATGGGCAGGACGCAGCCGATACTATCAGTTTTGGGACAACTCTCTTTCTTCATGCCCAAACCCAGGGAACTGACCCTCACAGGTTACTGAGTTTTGAAAAGGCTGCCTGGAATGTTTCTCTCTCTGGGCCGCAAGAAGATGCTGTGTGCTGGCCGAGGCAACACTTGCTTGTTGGTAGTTTGCATATTAAAGGTACCGGAAAAGAAACATGACTTGAAAATTCAAAAGGAGCCAGAAGCAGGCACACAACAAGTGGCTGTGGGTCTGCCTGCTAAAATATTTTCCAGGGTATTAATGCAGGCTCTCAACTATGAAATGTATATGCTTAAAAATGATGGTCTTGAAAAGGTGCTTCAAGATTGCGGGTTTTGCTGCAACAAATCAATGCAACCACGCATCTAAGATTAAGCTGCCTCAGGATGTGAATTTCCTTGTCCTTGATGTTAGGAGGGGGAGGGAGGGGAACTCCTAGAAGATGGTTCTATCACGAAAGAAAACATCCTAATTGCTGAAGATGTGAAACCACACGCAAATTACTTACCTGCCCTTCCCCTCCGCACCATGGCTTAACACAATACCCTTTCTGGCACTGCTCAGCTCAGGCTCTTTAAGAGGGATCATTTGTATCACAACACTCTGATCATGGAATGAAGAATAAATACCACCTCCCAACCGCGTCTTCTCAGTTCAAGGAACATGGACTGGAGTCACAATACCATACCGTGTAGCTATGTATGTATTACATTCCTACACTGGCCAATAGACAAACCTCTCTGGGTGCTGTGCAACCATTGGAATAATAAAACAGAACCTTCGGGCTGTGGGGTGGTATAAAAGTCCCACAAAGGAATAAATAAAAACATAAAACACACCACCACAGCTTAAAACATTTAAAACCACAATTTAGCTAGAAGTAGCACTACAAAGATTTAAAACGTTAGGGACACAGAAATCCATCTTATACCATCAAGCTCCTTGGGCCATGAAGCTCAGCACTGCCTGCTCTGACTGGCAGTGGCCCTTATGTCTTCAGAGAGCCGCTTGTCCCAGGCCTGCCTAGAGGAGCCAGGAACTGAACCCAGGGCGATATAACAGATGGAAATTTATGTTTCATTCTGTCCTAACAGCGTGCATGTGCAAGAGTCATTTTTCCTCTGATTCGGTTTGATATAGAAAACTTTTTAATCCTACTTCTCCAATTGCCTGAGGAGACTTACACAAACAAACAGAACACCTTAAAGAGAGCAAACCAAAATGCGGTAATAAATGTGTTCATCGTCTGAGGTGTTAAAGGGTTCTCTCTTGTTTCTGCTCATTTCCATTCTCTCCCATGCCCATCTTACACTTTTAATTGTGTCTGTGTTATTCCCCTGGAACAATGAAATGCTGGTCCAAGCAGTCTAACTGGTCATCTATTCCACCTTGACCAATTCAGCAGAATTGCCTGCCTCACTTCCCTGCCCCTTCTTATCCTTATCAGTGGTCTTTCTAATGGAAAATAAACAGTACAAACTCTGTTTGTGCATTTATGTTTAAGTCTTGCCTTAGGTAAGCACAAGATTAACTGTGTGTGTGTGTGTGTGTGTGTGTGTGTGTGTGTGTGTGTGTGTGTTGCAGCACCCAGAAGGCAGCAGTGGGAGACAGTGACTTCCATCCAGCAAAGCCAGCCATATGAATGCGCCAACTTACCTTTCGAGTACCACTTACGGCATCTGAGAGCAAGCAAGCCCTAATAATTGCTCTTTAATTTCCCTGGAGTGCAGCACTACTGAGACGAGGGAAAGGAAAAGGCTCACACGCTCCGTGAGCAGCTATAACCAAACAAACAGAATCCACCAGCCACACGGCAGGCACGGAGGCTTCTGCCGCACAAGGTACACGGCAATTTGTAAAATGGCCGCACTGAAAACAAGGAGACACCACTGATTTTCTGAACGAAACCAAGCACTTCAACAATATTTTTTTGCATTTGTTCCTACTTTTCTAACTGGGGAAAGCAAGGATGACAGGAATAGACGGGGCCTGGTTCGGAAGGATTCACTGGCGGAGGAAGAAAGCACCCAGGATGCATGTGGTCCCCATTCGCCGCTAGAAGCAGTAGCTTCCCTCTTCGCACTGCTCTGCACAAGCCCCTTGTGAAAGGAAAACTAGGTGTTCTGTGCCCATCTCCCTTATTGGAGAAGAAGCCAACTGCCTTTGGTGGTAAATATCTTAAGCTCGGTGGAAGTTCCAAAACTTCCAAGTAAATGAAGTCTCTGCTTGATAGTGCAAATTTCATTAAAAAAAACATCCAGAAACGAAGTTTCAGTTTCAGTTCGAGCAGACAAGAAGAGAATGAAGTTCAACCGTGTTTCCTTTCTCTTGGCCTGGCTGGTTAAAGGGCAACTTCACAAACTTAATGAAAGCAGTGAATCAAGGTGGATTCCTATCCAGTCCGATGGGGTTTTGTTGCAACGGTGCGGAGGTGCAGAACTTCGTTAAGCCCGAGGACTGAATTCCATTTTCGGATGCTCCTGTGGGCTGCATTTCAGTGGTGCTTGGGGAAACATATATCTGTTTGTTCTGGCTTAAATCCCCTACTGACAGTAACAAAGGCTTAGGACAAGAAACGTGTCTGTTCAGAAAGGGGGGGGGGGACTGCAGAAAACCTGGGGAACAAGCACACACCTTTGGTGATGGGGGAAATGGCTGGACCAGTGGAAGAGGCGCGGTCTTTTAAGGGAGGCTAGATGGCTGGATTCAAACCTCTGGAGGGCTCGTTCAGGCCCCAGGGCCAGCGGTTAGGCATTCCTGCCAGAGTGTGTCCCAGTAGTCATCTAAAATCCAACTCTTGGCGCCATGCTTGATGTGGAATGGTTCTGCGCAATCGCTGGCGACCAAAACTAGTGCAGCAGGTGCTTGGCAAACTCCCTGCTTTGGAGAGTTAAGGAAAGCAAATCCCCAGTGGGATGAGCAAGTCCCCAGTGGGATGCGTCCTCTAAGCTGTGCTTGGACTGACGTGGCACAAGTTGTGCGGGTTTGCTCTGAGCTACTGGACCACTGGAAAAGCCAACGGGCAGCCAACATTCTAAACCGAGGATGCAAAACCTCAGGCCCAAATCTGGCCCTCTGGGATTCTCCAGGTGCCCCACCACCTTACCCTGGGCCTGCTGCCTTTCCCCCAGCCACCTATTGTTTGATGGTTTCCAGACTTTGCAAATCTCTCCACAAGAGAAACAGCAACAGAGATGATGACTGTCCACTGCGGGTTTTGCGGGACGCTGCACATCCCCAGAAATACCTTATGGGGAGAATAACATCAGGTATTTAAAGGAAGGATTGGGATTTTCCACAGCATTATGAAATCAGTTCATTAAAAGTTTTTCAACTGACTTAAC
Source organism: Varanus komodoensis (assembly GCF_004798865.1). Taxonomy (NCBI): domain Eukaryota; kingdom Metazoa; phylum Chordata; class Lepidosauria; order Squamata; family Varanidae; genus Varanus; species Varanus komodoensis. The sequence goes on from NW_025336059.1 coordinate 2,041,070, forward strand.
TACTTCCTAGGGCATTTCTTTTAAATGTCAGAGTCAAAGAGCACATTAAACATCTATGTGCAGTTCTTAAAAGTTACGGTTCTCTTAAAGTGTTGTCTTCCCTCCTCATCTACCACCCTTACAACATAAGGACCATTCAGGTTCTTAAACGTTTAATTTCACTTCTGTTCCACGTCCCAAAGTCTCATGAGCAGACTCAAAGATCAAATTATGCAGGTCCCAAGGGATTCATGGCTTTGATACCAGCAGGGGACACAGCGGCTGAGTTTGGACATTACGCTAAAGTCTCTCCCCATGGTTTAGTGAGCCACAGTTTAAGTTGGATGGCACATCTCCACAATCATTACTGGAAACAAATCTCCTCCATATAAATGATGTTTTGAACCTGGTTTATTTCTATGACTATAATTAAGATTGACCAGCTCCAGCCAACATGGCAAGCTGCAATTAAAACTAGATGCAAAAGCTTCGTAACTCTTCCTCGTGGCTGTACTACAATAAGAGATAGGGGGAGTGCAGGAGAATGGATTCTCATGCTTGTCAAGAGCAGAATCCTAAGCATTACGGACAAAATATATCAACAGTGGCACCTAGTGACAGAACACAGAATTACAAAACAATGCAGTAACAGAAAGCAATGAGCAAAGAGAGCCTTCCAAAGTAACATATCCATGCCTGCTAAAATTATCTACCAAATGGGGGAGAGGACAACAAGCTTCTCCAGTTCCATGGATCTGACTCTGAGTTATTTTTAACCTGCAGACAAGAAGTCAGAGAAGGAAGCCAGAAAAAGAGCAGCCATATGACAGAACCTTTTTTTAAACAGAGGAATGATGACTAAAGTATAGCAGGGACTTAAAAACAACAACTGAGTTTTATTACAACGAAAGATGGACATAAAATATAGGTAAGGGAAGCAAACCCATATGCATCTTTGATTATGGAAACGCACTATTTCAGCTCCAATGCTAAACAAGGTTAACTCGGAAGAAACAAGTCTCAGTCTAATGGGATTTGTGCCTGGTACACATGCTAAGGACTGCAACATTTTATGGTTTTGGAAATAGATTAACAGCCTTGAAATCACTGTATATTTTTAATGGTTTCAAAATTCAACACAGCAATAAAATGACAATAGCTCTATTTCTCAACTTCCTTTTAGAGCAAACAGGGCACATTTTATCTGGATTAAGTTTGTCAAGTTTTAAGAAACTGGAAGGCAGGTTGCAGAGTGCTGCCACTTGGCACAGGCAGCGTACATATTCTTCTCCCTCATTGTCTCCCTTCATACAACCCCAATTCCATGCTTGCAAAAGAGAGCGAGAGAGAGAGAGCGAGAGAGAGCGAGAGCGAGAGCGAGAGAGAGAGAGAGAGAGAGAGGAGCAAGAAAGCCATAAAGCCATTCAAACTCGCCGTGTTCCATCCCGTAAACATTTTCCTATTTATCTGCCCTTCATTACATGTGCAATCTTATTATCTCTGCACAGCATCAAAGTGACATCCGTCAGGGTCACCCTATATGATGTGCATCGGCAGTGTTACATTTAATGATGGGAGTGAGGCGAGACGTGAACGATGGGAGGGAGTGGAATTCTGCAGGCTGTTTTAAAGGGATCATCAGTTATATCTGTACATTTCCCGAGGTGATAATTGAATGGCAGTGGCTGGAGGGAAATCCATTTTTGAGCTGGGGAAAGTGCTGTTAAGAGGTTCCCCCCCCCCCTTTGCATGGGAGGCGTGTAGTAGCCACCAGAAAGAGGAAATGCCACCTCCATCCTTATACTTCATAGGTTTTATTTGGAGGATGGGAATTATCAAGCACAATCGAGCTTTTGAAAGCGAGATGTTTATTTTGAAAGAGAAGCCGGGAATACTGCCATGGCTCCTTCCGCAGCATGAAGTATTTTCTATTGCGGTTTGTGTGTCAAATCCAATTAATTTAAATGAAGGATCCCTTTTCCCTCCCTCTCTCTTTGCAAGGGAGATGTAAAACACAGGGCCAGCTTCTTCTCCTCTGTCATTTGGTTTTAATATATTAAGTTAAATGCTACCCTAATTGTGTCTTAAGCAGTGCTTAAGTTCGCCTTAGCATTAAAGCAGCACGTCTCATTAATCTCTATTTCTTATAAATTTAGAAGCGCTAGAACAAAGCTGTGAGTTACTAAAAACTTCATTAGTTGGGGGAAAAATTACTACAGAGCACCAACTAGCACTCCGTGAAGCATCTTAGTAATTAAGATTAGATTACACTTGTCATAACAAACACTTATTTCGAGTTGCAAATCAGTGGAGTTTTCATCCCATCCTCTGTCTGCTCATTCCACATGCGTCTCCGAGTCTTTCATGCAAAACGCTGCATTAGCCATGGGGAGCCCAAGCACCACCGCCCCTACTCTATTCTGCCTCCGTTTTTCTATGCCTGTCTGCTTTATCTAACGTGAACACAGGCCAAGGACAGGCAGACAGGAGCCACATACTCATGCTACTTAGGAATCAAAATCATTTCAACTTTCCTAATTGTGACAGAATCCCAAAAGAGCTTATTGTTCTCAACACTTGGCCGAGAGTGTCAATACTAATAGTAGCAGCAGGGAAAAACATGGGGGGAGTGAATTTTTAGGGTGCTCTTTGATCCACCTGTTAGGTTTGAGAGAGAGAAGTATCAGGAGACTGTATTTTAACTCTCTTGTCTTGAACATGTTTTCTGTCAAGTTAGTCCTATTTATTTTGCCGGATTTAACTTTCAAAGCAGCACGCTGATTTTCATTTCCAGCCTTTGATCCAATTAGCTTGCATGTGAACGGTGCCTTTTCTTAGCCCAAGATGCGAAGGTGCCCCCGCAGTTTAGCAGGGGCAGAGAAGCACAAGCCAGTCAGATGGGGGGGGGTCACATGCCCTCCCCACAGACAGTGCCTATGGTGAATACATTAAAGCCAAAAGTAGCTGGTAAGTTATGACTGAATCCTCAGCAAGATGCCTTCTATTTCCGGAGCAAAGAATACCATGCCAGATCGCCATTAGAAACCGTCTGCACTTATTCCAAGGTATAGCTGTCTCCGAGGGCACCAGGCAGTGCTTGTTCCAGGTTTCCAAGGGCCCCTGGACACAACACCCGCAGTGGGTCTACTGCGGTCTCGGCATCCTCCTCACGGATGCTGCCGTGGTTGCCTAGCAGGCGGAGAAGCAGGGGCTCCCATTCTCTCCGCCACCACCGTCAGCAAGCCGGTTATTATTATTATTATTAATTATATTTCTATACCACCCATAGCCGAAGCTCTCTGGGTGGTTCACAACATTGAAGTCCCCCATCCAGATTCCAACCAGGCCTGACCCTGCTTCGCTTCCAAGATGAGGCGTGATCAGGCCCTTCAGGTTTCCTCCCAGTCCGCCTGCTGCACCAAGCACCCCAGTTCTTACGGCTTCCAGGCCCTCAATGCTTCCAAAGCTCCCGTGCTACAAATCAGCTCTCAGCCTTCGCTGTCTTCTAATTACAGCAGAATTGCACAAGAAGCTATACTTAACGGGCATGCCAACATTTGTGTTATAGACCCAAGCAAGCTGCTGCAGGCCCCAAAGTTTTCATTACAAGAACATTTCCTCTTCACCATCATAATAAACACAGAAACCAAACCAAACAAAAACAGGAAAAAAGCAGCACAACTCCGCAACCTTCTGTTTTCTTTTTTACAAATTCCAGTTCCCTGACCCGATCACTTCGCTTGAACTAATTCAGAGCTCTGAAACGAAGCTCAGCACGCTTCCCTTCCCAGACCACACCAGTTAAATCAATTTCACAAATTAGGCTCCTAAGAGTGTTGGCTGGCCCATTCTCAAACCTACGTAAGGCTGACAACATGACAATGATTTTCACACGTCGGAAGTGGTCTAAGAGAAGGCTGATAGTTCTGGTGATATTTCACACGCTTGCTCACTTTTTACTCCACTTCCCTGCCCCTGGACAAAATCCTGAAGCGGCACAGGAGCGTGTCCCAGCCCGCATTCTGATCCACAGCAGGCCAGGTGCCGGCTGCAGCTTCGCAGGGTCCTTGGACAAGATCATCCTCATCGGCTCCCCTCCCTCGTGAGCCCACCTCACTGCCCTTATATGCAAGGGGGTGGTGGCCTCTCCCACTGCCCCTTCTCACCACCTCCGTTCGCCTGGAGCAGAGGGAGAGGCAGCTGAACAGGGAGGCTAAGTGGCAGAGGAGAGACCAGAGCCACTGGGATGTGGTCCTGGGAGCGCCGGACTTGGGAGATCCGGGTTCTACCCCCCACGGAGCCACGGAGCTCCCTGGGTGACTCCGGACCAGTCAAGGCCGCCCAGCCCAAACCACCTCGCAGGGTCGTGGTGGTGAGGAAGAGGCGCTTGTATCCTGCCGTGGGTTCCTAGCAAGAACGGAGAGGTGTAAGTGCAATACAACAACAGAACCTTCTCCAAGAGTTACGGGCCTTTGGCAGCTACCCAGCCATGCCTACCTTGGTGATACCATTTTTGACCCCCGGATTTGGCAAGTTGACCTGGGAAGGAGATGGAAGACTGAAGAAACCCCGACCCGCTGGAGAGAGAGCATCCTCGGGCAACGAGTGCTTCCCGGCCAACACGCCGCCTGTCCTGACCACAGCAGCCGCCCTCCACTTCCATTGCGAAAGGCTTTAATACGCTGAAGGACATGCATGGCTCTGCAGGCAGGCAAGCCCTCCGTTAATTAGGAGACGATCACAGTAATGCTGGCCGCCTCCGTGCTTAACAGCGCCCTGCTACTTCAAACAATCCATCACCTCCACTTTCCCAACGGTGGTTTTTCTTTCGCTCTTCCTCTCGCCTGCTGACTAAGTTCGGGCTGCTGTTTAACCTTTCCATGCATATGTTTGTCCAGGTGCAGAGGAGGTAGCCAGCGGGTCTGCCAGCAACCCTTCACCATCGTGTAAAAAAGAAAGGAAGAAAAGAGACTATGAACGCAACTTTTCCCTTTAGGAAATATGCTGAGCAGCCTCGCCTGGCCAGCTGACACATCTGTGTTTTAATAAGAGGCCATTTTGCAATATCCGGCATTTCATGACAGCTGAATAAAAACCAGGGGGCGGGGAGAGAATTGGTCAATGGGCACAGCTTGCTTTCTCAACGTTACGCAACCTAAGTTTTTATAATGGCTTGTGGAACGATGCCTATTTTATCCCAACAACCCTGTGAAATGAGCACAGTCAACTGACACCCAACATGTCCACAGTGATCTGAGCAGAGCTTCAGCGTTACACGGAGATCCCAAGCTGGGCTTAGCCTGGCCACAGCTAGCATTATCCACGGCACCACGAGATGGCATCGTCTGCTCCAGTGCCCCAACTGCTGGCTCGTACCCAGCTTGCGATCCATCGAGGCACCCAGGTCTTTCTCTGCATGTACGACTGGACAGCTCAATCTCCCCTCCCCGACACCTGCAGCCTGCTAGCATCTCAGGGCACCGGCTCTTCAGCAGGCAAGCTGGGATCCACAAGTGAATATGACCTGACCCACAGCACTGGGAGGGAGGGAGGGAGGGAGGGAGGGAGGGAGGGAGGAGCAGATGGATGGACAGACAGAGGCAAAGAAGAAGGATGAGGAAGGTGAAGGAGGATGGGGATTATGTTAAAAGGTTTAGATGTCATGAAGCCCGACCCTTCCCCATCCTGAGAATTATAAACCATTATAAAGGGGTAAGGGAGCAGGGGATGGGCTACACCCTTCTCTACATAGGACCCTGGGGAGTGGCTGCTTCCCTGAGCAGGCCATATTGGCCCATATGAGCAAACAGTGCGACCTAGTCGCGGACACACACCAGCAGCCTGATATATAAATAAATGGCAGGACAATGCATGAGATGCAGTCATATGCACGAGATGAATTATAGGTACATAGGGAAGAGGACAGCTTCCTATCCGGAAGACAGGGCAAAGGAAGAGCGCCACCTGTTGGTATCCAGAGCGAGAAAGGCTGCAGCCACATCCTCTGCCCGGCCTCGGCGTGTCTCAACCATGTGGCTGGTGGCTTCCAACTGGAAGTCGGCAGCGGTGGCAGATCAGCATAAACACAGATGCTGTTTTCATGCAAATGATCTTGGTAATAAAAAGCAAGTGAAAGCAGCAGAAGGAACAGGATATATCATGGGAAGGAAACTGTCTGTAAAACAAATAAAAATGAATTGTGGCGCTACCTCATGGAAATGTTAATGGCTTGATCTAGAAAAGGTATGATGCCATACGGATTGAGTACCAAGTTAGCCATCAAACTAATTAGCTTTACTGTTCCTGATTTTATTTATTTGATGCAATGAAGATGAAAGGGCAGAAATGATGATGATGCGTGTGGCCAGGGGAGGGGGCGGGTGTGGAACGATGCACAGTGCTGGAATCATCGCCAGGACTTGGCTGCCCAGGGCCTTAAAAATGCATTGATGGCTCGTGACAGGCACTTTTCGCAAAGATCTCTGGCATGATACCTCGAACTGGAGAAATCGGAACGCCTTGCAATGGTAGGTAGGGCCTACACGATCCCTTTGCTAGCCAAGCTGAAGCACAGAAAATAACCTTTGCCCGCGGGCCTCTCCATCTGGGCACAAGGCTCTGCAAAATGGAGGCAGAACCAACTTTAATTTGGATGACTGGAATGCCTTCCCACCTGCCCGGCACTGAGCAGCGGTGGGGAGACAGCCAGGCCTGTTGGCACGTTTCTAAGCCCTGTAACTTCAGGAGGCTGACACAGGACAGGCAGACTGGGCTAGATCCGCACTCGCACTCCGGTTTGCGGGGAAGGGATGACTGAGGCGGCCGGCAGGGGTGGAGGTCTCCCTCCAACTCAGAGAGGCTGGTTCCAGGATAAACCAACAAAGGGTGCTGGGGAGGTTAGTTTAAACACCATGGCAAGTGTGATTTCTTTCTGGTATCAGAACAGGATTTGACTTAGAAAAGCCCCTCTTGGACAGTTTTTAACAAGATCAACAGCCAGAAAGTTTTAGTAAGCTCGCTTGGGAAAAAACTGAAATGGAGGCACAACGAACTATGAAAACAGAAGTCAACAGCACTTGGTTTTTAAGGGGCCCAGGGGCCCCCAGCTCCTGGAAAGCATCGCGCTCTGGCTCCTCTTTTGCTGTAAGTTGGTCTTTATGGCTAGGGAACCTCTGGCCTGGGCAGCCTCCTCAGAGAAGCCCTTGCTATCATCTCTGATCTGAGGCTACGCTAGCCGTCGGGAGTCCCCAGCATGCTCTTGCATGGGTAGGACCTGATCTGACACCACCACTCCCTTCCCACTGGAGGAATTTCCCCTATTATCTGCAACCTCCAATTGGAGGAGACCGTGGGAATGTGCGTGGTGGAGGAACTGGCCGGCACTGGGGAGAGCGGACACTCTACCCAGTGCTGGACGAGTCCGCTGATGTGCTGTGCGCCACCCCCATGCACACGATGCTGTGCCAATGCCTTGGCTTGCACTGGGAGCAGCACTTCTTCTCAGCACTACCCTGGTCCTTTTCCTCATGCTGACAATGGGGCAGAGAGAGCGCGCAAACAGAAAAATCAAAATTCAGTGGGGAGATGATATCCCCCTAGCGAGGGACAACTGCACTTCCCACCTCAAACTGGTCCCCTCCCGATTTTGGGGGAGAAAGAATCCAAGCAAGAATCTTACTGGAGGAAACCTGTAATTCCCCCAGCATGTTAGGTTTAAGGGAAAAAGTAAAATAGTATGAAAACTTCAGTGCTGAAGTGTAAGGATTTCAAAAGGACAAAACTGTCAGAAGTCATGGAACAGGTTAAAAGTAAAACATCCAGGGGGGCAGTCGTATGAAGTCTCTCGCCACCAAAAAGGCAGATTCTTGGCAGCACTTTAAATAGTAGCACATCTTTGGTGGACTGCAGCCCACTTCATCAGATACACACGTCCATGAACCCAGATAAAGTCACATTATTGGTATGTCAGTTCATTCTGTCTGAAGAAATGGATACCAGTTTTGATATCTGAAGCTAATGCGTTTATCACAGTGGGACCAGACATCACAACTAGCTATTAGAAAAGAGTTGTCTATCGGGCTCCTGCGGACACATCCTTCCCTCCCCTTGCATCCAGAGCAGCCGCTGGAGCATCTAGACACAACGACTACCAATGCCTCCAACACCCTTGCCACATCTCTCCTTTGGGAAGTGTTAATTGCTGCCTGAAACAAAATATTTATGAAGCCTCTGAACAGGGACAAGGAGGCAATAATGAATTATGTTCTACATTGGTTAAGCCAGCATGGGGCAAAAAACTGCTTCAAGGTTGCAGTGCAAACATTTCTATCAGCTCTGCCATCTTGTCTGGAAAATTACAAAGCCTGGAGGGATGTACGCTATTAAAGTTTCAGCCATTTGTAGAGCTGCTTTTTTCTCCCGATGCAAATGTCACATGGAATAACGCTGCTGCTGCTATGAATATAATGTGACTTTTAAAAAACTGCCTTTCTCTCAAGGATTTATTTCACGTGCATCCAGTGGAACAACCTGCGAACAGGCTAATGCAGTCAAGAGACGGGAAGGAAGAAACGATGAGAATACAGAGCAACGTCAGGAAACAGTGTGCATCTTCTGGATGTGTTAAATGAACAATTCCTCGTTTCTGATACTTGGTACTTTTCATTTCACAATTTTCAGTTTATGGCTTTATTCTATGGACTAGAAACCTGATATCCCTTTTAAAATCAAAACGAGTCCTTGGCTAAATAGACCAGCCAATTCCTATTGCTCACATAGCCACATGCTGACCACTTGGATTACAAAACAGCTCTTTCTCAACACCTGTTGTTGTGTTTTCTTTCTTTTCCAAAATGCTTCTCAGCAGAGCAGCCATGTCTTTTGTGCTGTCCAACATGTACCAATGGCCTCTCTCTGATCACTTTCCCAGCATGCATCTGCAGGCACAACGAGGGCTGATTTCAAATTAGAGATTCGACTGCCCCTTTTAACCCCCACGAGACATTATCTGTGGTTACCATTGAGTTCTGCAGCCCTCCCACTCTGGAGCCTTTCAATCCAATGACTTCCAATGGCAGAGAGAAGAGAAAGAGAGAGAGAGGGAGAGAAGAGTAAATAAGACTCAAGATTAGATCCATTCTGGGTTATTTTCTTTTTAATACTGGTAACTAAATTGTGGTGCGGTTGCTATGGCTACCATCCATGCCAGCCTCCTCTGCAAAGAGCCGTGCAGGAGCTCACGTGACACGCTCAGCCAGAAGGCCACGCACATTCCAATTTTATAACAATTTGCCATAATAGGGGAGAGATGAGGAGACAGTCAACTGGAAAAAAAATGAATTTTTGTATTGCAACAAGGGAGACAGCCCAGCAGACCAGGGCTGGCCAGCCTATGTGCTTCCGTCGCCTTGTATGTGATGGACAAAAACTACATCAACCCCAAGAGTGGTGCTGCAGCTGACTACTAATAATAATTATCATTACTGTTGTTGTTACGATCACCGCCGCCGCCACCACCACTCTCTGCAGCATCGCTGTGCAGAAAGAACTGGCTAACAAGCTCATCTCTGAGGGATGACGGGCCGTATTCCTACAAGACGGCAAGTTCAGACAAGTAAGGGCCTTGTCATCCTGCGGTGTCAGAAAAGGCTCCGCAGAACTCAGTGACTCAAGCGGCAACATCCTGAGGGACTAAAATTAAAGGCTTAATTAGTCAAAAGAACAGATTATTTCCTCCTTGGCCTTCCCGCCTCAGGGATGGCACCATGGAAAGGCAGCCCGATTTCCAGCACAGAGGTAAAAGTGTTGGTGGGCGTTTTGAAAGGTGTTGTGAGATGCGGGTTCAGAAAAGCACACACTGGTTCCACTAGACCGCAAGAAGCACACCCCATCCTGAAGCCAAGAACCTTCCAGACTAAGAGAACAAAACTGAAAAGCAGCATGTTCTGCTAATCCTATTGAGCCTCCTTCTGAAAGCTGCATGACAGAAAACATCCAGAAAATCCAGAGAGAAGAATTAGCAGAATAAACAGCGTTGCAGAAGATAGATGGGTCAAGAGCTTTGGGAATAGTTTAGTGAAAACGGACTGAGTACCGGGCTTCTGAAACCCAATTATGTTCAGTACTGCTTCAGAAGAGTTAGGGATACGTGGCACCTGTCCATAGTTAATTGTGGGGATCTCTCTCTCTTTGAGAAAAGACACAACACCTGTACAGTACCAAGAAGTCCATCAACTACTGGGCTGGCCCCACTGGGCTTCATCAACATGGCCACAACACGAAGAGCTTGCCTTAGGATGTCTCATCTGCTTCCAGCCCATTTAAACAGCATTAAGACAACTTGCTGAAAGTCAGTTTTAGGCACCCGATACTCTAAATGAGATACTCTGCAATATGTCTTATGCTAGAAGAGGGGCTGAACTGCAGAGCCGACATGTCAAAGGCCCGCATTACCAAACGTTATGAGACAGGCTGATTCCGTACCTTAGAAGGTGATGTCATAATTAAAGCCCTTCAGGCAGTTCATTAGCTGCTTCTTGTGGTTTTCTGTGCTTGCTAAATTTGGAATGCTGAGCATATTTCCACAAGCCGTCTAACAGGCAAATACAAGAGACGTTCCAGGGTTGAATGAGCAGAACCTGAACACACAAAGGAGAACAACCCTTTGATAACAAGTTGAGAACACGTTGTCAAGGAGGGCCTGGGCTGGGTCAAAGAAGCCCAGAGGAAAGGCAACAAAGGAAAGGAGACAACCAGTGTCTCACAGAAGGATGTTACCTAATTAAAGGGCTTTAATTAATGGGTCCACAATATTTGTCTGAAGAGAAAATCGCAAGAGCCTGAAACCCATCATTTGCATACCTGTTCCTCAGGCCATGGTGGAGTTGCAGGCGCAGCACACAGAGGAAGGCGAAAAAAGCCTTCAAGAGGTGATGCTGGAGGCGATGATTAATGGGATGAAGATCCACAATACGGCAGGAGCAAAGTGCTGGCAGTGTGTCACAGCTGTTGCCCTGCTGTCCTTCGAGAAGTCTGGGCGAAAGAACAAGCTGGAAATCTTCATGCTGTGGGCAAAGGTGCTGCCGAATGGATTTCCTCTGGCTGCACATCCTTTGTCCAGGCTGGCAGGGAGACATAATCCAGCGCCTCAAGCAATAAAGTTCACATGGCAATGAAATGCTCAGTGTTCTCCATTTTCGTCCTTGTGGTTGTGATGCAAGTCAAGTCATCTTTGACTGAGGGCAACCCCATGAGTGAAAGCCCTCCACCACGCCCCGACCACGACAGTCCCGCTCAGCTCTTCTAACTTCAGGGCTGGGGCGTCCTTGATGGATTTTGTCTTCATAGCCTCTTCTTATTAGTTATGAGATGCAAGGAAATGAAGCTATCAAGGAATCCCGGACCGGTGGGGTTTCCCGGCGAGATTTGGTGCAACAAAGGAGGACCGCATTACGAAAGACCCTAAGGCCATCCTGCCCCAGAGGTGGCAAACGAACAGCAGGTGCAGGGCACACATCAAACGCAGGCCGGATTTGGGGTGGAAATTGTCTTGCTCACCTGGCGAGATGCCTGGTGTCAGGGGAGCAATGGGGAGGCGTGACCTCGTTGGTTCTCCTTGATCTTCCGGCAGGTTTCAGCTTTCAGCTATGGAATCCTGCAACGATTGCGATGGGAGTGGAAGGGGTTGCGGCACAGGGGTTTATTCCTGTGGGAAGAACCACTCCATAATCTGGTGCTTGTCCCTGTGCATTTTCCAACAGAAGAAGTGCAGAGGGGTGAGCACGTTCCCCAACTAGATCTAACTTCTACGTGAAGCTGCTGGGTACAATCGTCCGGAATTCCAGCGTGCACCACCATCGGTATGCTGATGGAGATGCAGCTCTCCTTTCATCTTCAGCAAGCGATGATGTGGATGTATCAGACTGGCGCCTGGCTGCGACAACGGGCTGGAGCAGAGCATCAGAGCACAGCACAATCCAGTGGGTGGTTCTGCTGACTGGATGGAGCGTGCCCGGCCCACTCTGCATGGGGCCGCACTCCCCCTGCAGGACCTGGGTCCCTGTTTTGGGGCATTCCTGGAGCCATCTATGAGGCTCAAGTGACCATGACGTTGGTTGACTTTGGTTAGTGGCCCAGCTGCACCCATGTTGGGACAGAGGTGGCCCAGCTTCAGCCATCCATGTTCTGGTAGCCACCAAGTTGCCTTACTGCAATGCGCTCTCATGGGGGCTGCTTTTGAAGATGGTTCAGACATGCAACCCCAATCCTGGCTGCCCTCATGCTGCCGATTTTGACCAAGGAAGCCGTATGCAGCTCAGGACGACTGTGCTCGATAGGCTGCCTCTCTTGCATGAAGGGACCACCAGAGCACTGGGCTGATTTTGAAACGGCCACCCCAGTGACCCTGCCCAGCACCAGATTAAGAACTTTCCTCTACTCTGAGACACCAGCATATGAGAAGGTTTTCCATTCAGGTGCTCAGTTTCTTCTTGTAGGTTGTTAAAATTCTTAGATGTGTGTGCTGCCTTTGTGTTTTCAGGTTTTTTTAAATTTTAGGTACAATACTGTAACCCTAAGATTTTTAAATCTTGAGACTACACAGAGTTCTGGCTATTGTACAATAGAGAAATATAATAAATGAAATGAAAATGAAACGCTGTGCTTCTGAAGACACAGGGCCACGGACTATAAAGGGTAAAGAGCTAAAGTCTCAGGGACCAATGTCCCAGATTCCATATCCCATGAGATCTATTCCTCTATTCCTCTTACTATGACATAAACATACGGTTATTCCAAAGGACCTTTGTATGTGTCAGTGATATCGTTTTGCATGACTGGTTACCTGACGCTGTTGATGCTAAAGGTTTTTGCCCAATAATTCAGGTTGATTGATTCCTTGAAGGAAATTATCTTTCAACATTGCATTATTTATTCTGTTCATAGCCAAGGGTTAGAAACTAGCTTTCTGGATGGGGAATATCACCATCTGAGGCAGCCAACTAGATTTCTCTGGACATTAATTTTTACCTGGCAAGCTATCAACAAAGAAAAACCTACACACTTCTCAGCAGATCCCTTTTTCTGAGTCAGCACGAAGCACAAGCCTCAAAAGCAGGAACAAAATTACAAAAAAGCAACGCTTAAGCTTAGTCACAGAAACTAATCCACTGAAAAGTATCTCTTGACTGCTGCAATTTTTAATCTAACACACACCCACCATCTTTACTGAAACAAGCAGCAGTGGAAACTTACCATTTTGCCAGAGAAAGATGTACTCCTATAAGGCAGCTGGCTTACAAACAAAGACAACATCAGTCAGGAATCTGCCTAGAAGTAAAATCCGTTTATGTTTGGGGGGATTAGTGACCTGGACCCTTTGTGCGCCTGCATTTTAAGATTACCACCCTATTGGGATCTGAAAAGTGGCACTCTAGCCTTAGAACTGGGCAAAGAAGCGTGGACTTTCCACTCTCCCTAACAGCAAACTTGTTGCTCCTGCACCAACAGAGCCAAAACAGGACTACCGGGAAATGACAGGGTGGTATCAACACACTCAGAGGACACCGGTAGGTGCTACAAGGAAAACTCATCTTTTAAAAAGTGACACTTCGAGCTGAGGCGAAACTCCCCGCCCCCACAAAAAAAAAAAAAAAAAATCCCAATGAAGGCTAAGCATGCTCAGCACTCACCAAGAACCATAGAATCCAAAGCCAGCTGGAAAGGAAAAGCAGGAAATGGCAGGGCACGGGTCAAGGTACAGAGAGAAAGGTGTGCTAGGCAAAGAAGCCCTCTCTTGTGAGAGCAATGCTTAGACTTCCAGTTGTGCCACAATCCTTTAGAAATCCTCAACCTCTGTCTGTGTATACCTGCACAAGCACAGAAGTGAGTCTCTGCAGAATTCCAATTAAGCCACCAATTCTGGCAATTGACAGTACAATAACTGCTTACAATAGCCTTTTCCTGCACTGAAAACCTGGCCTATAGGATTTGCAGTCAGGGGTGGGAGGAGGATGCTTCCACAGATGAAAGATAAAAATACCAGATTTCTCTTTTGAGAGTGGAACACAGCTCTAGTCTGAACAGCACAGAAACCTAGATGTAGCATTATTTTTGTTCCTTTGTTCTTTCTCGTTTAGACACCCAAAAGCCTCGCCACAAAAGAATTAGCTTCTAGGACTAGGAGGCAAATATCGAACTGCATCAAGTGGTGTGATGTAACAGCCAGCACTTCTCTGTCAGATCAAGGGAAGGCTTAATACAACACGGATGGTATGGAAGGCCGTATATCTACGTCCTGCCGGTCCAAAAAGGGGAAACATCTACCGATTCAGCCCATGGAGTTATAATATCTTTCCACAGGGCAGAGCAGTGGGAGAAGCGTCACCGTGTGCTGTGTGAGCAGACGAATGCTGTGTTCAGCCCACCTGAGGGAGGCCATCCTACTTGACCACCGGGCCAGGAGAATGCCGAGCACCAAGCAGGTGAGCGTATGAGGCTCCTAAGTGAAAACAGACAACAAAAGGCAGGCATTTCTGTGAAGTGGTAGCCTTTCCAAACAAAAGCTATTACAGCACTCAAACGCTGCTAGCTTAGGGTGATAAAAGGAAAAGCAAAAGGAAAAGCCAGGCGGGAAGTGCGTCCTTCTGACAACCGAATTGCAAGGAAATCGAGCATAAAGCCAGAGAAATGCAATGGTCAAAGCTCTGAAAACGCCATTTGCTTGTCAATAGAAGGAAGGAAAGAAAGGGAAGCTCTGAAAACACCATTTGCTTGTCAATAGAAGGGAGGAAAGAAAAGGAAGACCAGAGCCTTGAGGATGAAAAGACTTCAGGAGTTTCAAGGATGTGATCCTTACCTACAAGCATGCTATAAATGATCAGCGGGTCCACCTGCCCATCGGCAACACTGCCTACCTGTTTGGGGAGGGGTATCCCTCACATTGCTGGACATCACGTCTTCACCAGGGATTCTGTTGTCGTGTGTCATGAGGTTGTGATGGTGTGGACACTTGCATGTGCCGCCCCAACCAAACTTTTGGTGGTGTGGTGAAACCTGGGACCAGACCTTTTCATTAAGGAGACGTTAGCACTGTAGACATGCCTGAAAGTTATTCATTTATTAGATGTATATTCCACCCTTTGTTTTGCAAAGAACTCAAAGTTGCTTACATTATTCTGTTCCTCCTGCTCACAGTCTTATCCCCACAACAAGAACCCTGTGAGGTAGGTCAGGCTGAAAGTCTGACTGGCCCAAAGTCACCCAGTTGGCTCCATGGCTGAGAGGGGGCTAGAACCCAGATCACGAGTCCCAGTCCCATGCTCTCAACCACTACACCACACTGGTGCTCCTGGACTCATTAATGACAGTTAGTGATGGTTAACTATGTACTGGAGTACCCATCTTCATTACCCTTACTGGGAAGTTTCCAATTTTGTTTGAAAACAGAGACAGAGCTTTTGAAAATGCCTCTCCTGGACTCTTTAGCAGGTAACAAGACATGCTGTAGAAGTTCAAATAGTGGGACAGGAACACAAGGAGTTAGAAAGAGGAGGGCTTTAAAATCTTCTTTGGTTACTGGTCAACAATGCCGGAGGGGTTTACATTTCTTTGCGGTATCTGATGTTCCTTCTGAGGTTCACTCCCCCAGTGCCCCCTAATTCTCTGGAGTTTTCATTC
Organism: Varanus komodoensis; assembly: GCF_004798865.1. Lineage (NCBI taxonomy): Eukaryota > Metazoa > Chordata > Lepidosauria > Squamata > Varanidae > Varanus > Varanus komodoensis. Next base: position 2,056,724 of record NW_025336059.1, read on the forward strand.
TTTTCTGTATTTTGGCGCAATTGTTGCACACAATGCTGTCCATCTGTGCAGCTTGGCTTGAGGTTGCTGAAAGAGAGCCATGTCTGATAGCATCGCATCCAGGGGCACCTCATGGTTGGTGAATAAAGGCAGCACAGAGCATCAGGCTGTTCTTCCCAGCCTTGTGCCCAAAGAAAAGCCAAACTCTAAGCTGAGGTAAAGCCAAAATTCACCCTCTCTTTGCTATGCATAAAGTGAGGCAGCTTCTCTGCCTAAGAATAAGCCTTATATAACCAACTGTCAGGCTCAATTCGATTAGAATTAGTTTAATATCATTTAATTACAAATGTTAAACTGAATGCATTTCTTCTTTCTATACCTTTGTGGAGCCACAGTTCTTTTAAGGAAAAAAAGAAGGCCCTTTAAAATTCCACTGATTTCAGTGGGAAAGTTAAATGCCTGCTGAAGTATTTCCAGTTGAGATCCATGGATTTAAAAGTGCCTAATTCAGGCTGGCTCCTGTCCAGGAGTGAGTTGACATGCTCTTGAAATTAATGGCATCAGCGTACTGGAAAATCCAGAAAACAATGCCATAAGAGGTACAAAGATCCACCTGTAATTAATTGTAAGCTACAACAAACAAACAAAATACAGTCAAACCACAAAAGGGAGTGACTAAAGAAACGATACACAGCTGTATCTACATCATTAGAAGAACCCTACAAATTCTGTTCTATACAGCTAGCTACCCTTTTTGTTCCACTAAAACAAAACTGGATATCCTTGGGCCTAACATTTGATACTATGGCTATATAGGGTCTTAAAATACCACGACCTAAAAACAATACATTTAAGAAGCTATATTGTATGGGAATTGTCAGGAAATGGAAGCAAGCTGGAATCCTTTGACTCTTTTCAGCTTAGTTGAGAAAGGGAAGCAAATTCAAAGATAAATTACAGGAAATAGTGCAAGAGAATTTTTATTCATTTCCCTGCTTTCCACACAGTTTAGGTAATGAAAGTTTGGGAGCTCTCACAAGAGTGATGAAGAGGAGGAGGAACATAATTAAGCTTACAGCCAACAATGCTAATCAAACTTAAGCAGGCACAAAGGGCAAAAGAAAACATTTCCAGTGTATCACATCCTCCCCTCTGGCCCTGCTCCCAGAATTTTCACTGGGACTTTTAAACAAAGGAGAAAAGCCACTCAATATCTGTTTCACAGCTGTATTAGCAGAGTTCCATCCTTAGCGGCCCGCGCTGCAGAAATGTCTCAGGCAAGCCAAGGCTAAAAGAGTTCCCCACGCAGAAAAGGGTATTCAGATAAAGAGGGCAGCTCTGCAGTGAGCATCCATATTGGGGGTGGGCTGCTTGCCCAACAGTTTGGGCAGCCAGTCCCAGTTCAGGCTTTACAGGCCACCTCTCCCAAGAAAGAGGGTAGAAAGAAAAAAAATATTTGAACGGTGCTAAGATTGCTATAACTTGGGTTTCTTTCTCAAAAAGGAATCCGGGAACTCCTTTAACTGTTCACTGCTGTGAGGCAGGGCCGGTCCCAAGCAGAGACGACCTTCAATTCCAAAATGTCGAAAGCCCTAAGCTAGTGTGGCCTCTCCCAAAATAAGCTTCCTCCTCCTCCTCCTCCTCCTCCTCCTCCTCCTCACTGCATCTCAGGGGACTGGTTCATTTTGCTGCCCATCAGCCAGCCCGGCCTCTCTAGCTCTGTGCTGCTGACCCTGGCCAGAGTCTTTCAGCTCGAACTATGAGGAGGCACAGAATTAACAACAGCCACCACTGCTACCTGGAATCGCCAGAGGTCAAGCCGGGGTGGGCATCTTTGGTCCCCCACAGCCCCCAGCTGCTGCTGCCCCTCATCCTCTTCCTCACCCCTGCTGCCCCTTGTGTGTCGAACAGGCGGACAGCAGCAAGCCAGGTGGCCACAGTGCCTCCTGCTCTGCCTTCTCCCCACAGCCCTTGTCAGTAAGCAGGTTGCAATGGGCAACCGGAAGAGCAGGAGGGCTCTTCTCGGAGCTGGGGCAGTAGCTCTGAGCAACCAGACCTCCCTTTGAAGCCAAAACCCTGCATCTGTGCTCCAGTCCCTGCCCGGTGATGGGGCCTTCTAAAAGTCCCTGCCTTTTAGAATGCCAGCGCCCTGCCTGGAAAGATGCCCCTCATTTTTTATTAATTTATTTTATTTATTTATATCCTGCCTTTTTCCTACAAAGGGCTCAAGGCAGCTTACATCTCCTCCTCCATCATATCCCCACAACAAGAACCCTGTGAGGTAGGCTGGGCTGAGAGCCTGTGACTGGCCCAAAGTCACCCAGGTGGCTCCATGGCTGAGCGGGGACTAGAACCCAGATCGTCTGAGTCCCAGTCCCACGCTCTTCACCACTACACCACACTGGCTCATTTCTGGCTGTTACATCTTGTCGGGTCCCTACCGATGGCACACGTCCAGCCGACCCACAATCTTCCCCTACTCTGTTCTATTCCAACAGACACCAGAGCATTTCAGGGGCTCCATGAAGAAGTGGCCAGAAGAAAGATCTCCAGATATTGTGAACGTCAGCTCTCAGAAGCCCCTGACCGCATGGCCACTGGTCAAGCATGCCAGAAGCTCAAGTACAAAACAGCTGCGGGCCTACTTTCTGCTCTCCCCATTCTATAAAGAACAGCTTGAGCCCAAATGAGAACCAGAACCCTACAACAAGCCTTATAAGCACATTCACTCACTTCAGAGCCCACCCACGGCTTGCTGCCAAACTGCAAGCCAGGAATGGAAGCCGTGCGAATTCACTGACATTTTGTTGAATACTCATACAGTAACTTACTGGGTCAGGCAACAGGATGGAAGATTTGGCTGAAAAGGTGGAAGCATGCACTCTGCTTCTGAGACCTTGCCTATTATTTCTGCAATCTGTGCTGTCAACTCACTTTTAAGGACAGGGATGCTCTGAAACAGTCAGAAGCCTGTGTGATTTTCTTTATTTTAACTGAAGCATCCAAATTCTAAAGCTGAAAAAACATTCTTTTTTGTTTATGTAGGTAAAAGATACTAGATCAACAAGAGCAACATTCTGAACTGGGTGGAGGAAAAATAATTTGGTTCCGACATGCAAGGGACAGATTAGCAATGGGTCAGCTGTGATCTCAAGCAATGGAGAAAGGCAAGACGAGCAAGTAACCAAGGAGCTGGGTTTGCAGGAGGGCCCAGGGGCAAGTGGTCTGCAGACTTTTAATTCTCTCAAGGGTGTTTCCATTCTGACTGACCTGCCACAGAACCCCCTTACATTTCTACTGAAGAAACCCTGGGAGTGACAAAGGGCTCCAAGTTTACACTGGATGCTGGGCAAGAGACAGAGCTGGCTTTGCTATTAAGCTGCAGAAAAGGAAGACATACCCCTATTCTTTGACTTTTTTCGTTTCCGGAATGACTCAATTAGCCACACCGACTGGGCTTTTGGGAGCTGCAATCCAAAACATCTGGAGGGCACCAGGCTGTGAAAACGACACTTCCAAAGCATCACAAGAGGAAGTGCATGAAGGTGCTTGTGGCCTGCGGCTAATGGGGTGGCCTAAAAAAATCTGATAAATAAGTAGACGTGTAGAGACAGCCAAACAGCATCATGTCCTCTGCACGGCAGGGCTCTGCTCGCCTTAGCTTTTCCCCAAAACCAACAGCAGAGCTGCTGGCTCCCAGTCAGGACAAGATGCAATCTGCTAATGGCTTCCTTTTGCTCGCAATAATATTTCACTTCCAACACACAATAAACCTGCTGATCAAAAGCAAACATAAGGATTTCAATCTCCTAAGTAAACCAGAAAACAGAGCCACTGCATAAAGAGTGGGGCTGATTTACTGCCCGGGGTAAACAGAGGCGCACTCTCCAGCACTGGCATCACGAGCCACGCTTCTGTTTTAGGGCTTCAGAAACAGCTGCGTCTGGAAATGTGTCTCAGTGGGAGTGGGGAGGGATACTGAGGCAGGATCCTAGAGGTTGAAGATCTTGGCTCCGTTCCCACAGGCTGTAGGAAACAGACGTTTCTTCCCCTCACACTGAATGGTTGCTCAGCGAACCCCAAGAGGCAACTCTTTAACCAAACTCGCCAACTCTGGTGCCCCCAGATGTGCTGATGACACCTGTTATCCGAACCTGACATGGCTGACTCTGATAGAAGGCACCAAGTTACAGGCAGCAGCTTCAGCAGAACACTTAGATATTGTTTAAGGTCAGACTTTGGTCGGCTTCAAAATTAAAACTTTTTGAACTGGGCAAGTCGATTTAGGACCCAGACACTTTTCTCAGCACCTACCAAAGTGTTTGACCAATCAAAACACACACACACACACACACACACACACACACACACAAGCCCCATCCTGCTGGCAGTTAGGGTTGCTGTGAAAGTGCTTTCTGTTTGTGCCAAAAACTATGCCTTCAAAAGAGTTACTTGGTATACTGGGGCTCCAACCCCAGCTCTGCCTTGGACTCCGTCTTGTGGACAGTTCCTCTGTCGTCTGCAACGCCCCAGAGCAGCCATTTTGTGGTAATGCCCCGTAATTTCTCAAATTGCCAAGCCTGCTCACAAGCCAAAAGAGTTGCCCACATCCAATTTGAAACCTGGTACTTCTTTCTGCTGGTTTTTCTTGCAGGTAGCAAACTGCAAATTATTCTAGGATTTTGCATATTCAGTGCAAACTAACTGGCTTAAAATCAGATTTACTCATGAAGCTTTTTGTCAAGCAACCATCAATCCTTTCATGAGATAGCTGAATATTCTATTAAAAGACTCCTTGATGGAAATTCCCAGAATTAACCCAGGAAGGGACTTCCTGCTTTCATTTTGTAAGGGGGGGGGGGGGGGGGGGGGGGGGGAGAGAACTGGTTAAGTATGTGCACATATAATTTTTGATGTTTTTTCATTTTTAAAATCAATTTAATGCCTTTTTATCGGCATTTCAAGACTGCAAAATATTTCATATGTTAGGATGACTTTCAGTGACTTGATAGGTTAATCCCTAGCTGAGTTCTCTTTGGAAAGGCTGCTTCAGTTCCTCTGTCATGGAATTTCAACTTTTTCCCTTTTCTACTTTCTAGTCTGCAGGCGTTTGCTTTTCCTAAAAGCCCATGCCTTTCGATACATGTAGTCTCAGTGTAAGTGCCTGGGAAAAACTTGAAAAAGTGGCTTCTTGAGCTAAGTGCACCCCACAACTGCACAATCAGAAGAAGCTTTAAACTGTGAAGGCAGGCAGAGTTTAGATCTCACAAGAACCTCAAGTCATCAAAGCCCCTCTCACTACAGTAGGCCCCACCTCAGGTCTAACCATCAGCTCCTCACCATTTAAAACCAAGGAAAACCAGAAGCAAGCGAAACCTCCCCTTTCCGGCAACTGAGAAGTGTCTTCATCTTAACAACTTCCGATCAGTGTGTACAATTCCCCCTCCTTCACCTTTCAGAGCTTTTCTATCTGGGGTAGGCAACCTTTTCAGGGCCACCTGAGCTGCCCATAATCTTAATGTCTGAAGAACACCTCTGAGCTCCACACGTGAACCAGAAGCAGTGACAGGAAATTAAGGTGACAGCAGCTGGAGGCCCTGATGTAGTTTACAAACAACTCCAGCTGTTGGCAAGAGTATTTGTTAATTAAAAAAACCAGAGAGGAATGTGACACCCCAGCATGTTGCCTGCCACGGTTCTATCTGGGTACCAAAGTGCCAACTGAAATTACAATTACCAAATTAGAGTCATCTCAGATATAGCACATGCAACAAAGTTTTCCAGAATTATACCATTTCGGAATGAAAAACCAGCAGCATCCCATGTCTGGCTGTGCCACTAATGCAGCGGAAAGCTAATACAGCAGAAAAAAAGTTCTTTTTGGGGTGGGTAAGACCTGTTTTAGGAAGCTCCTCTGATATGCTGCATGGCTGGTCCCTGGGTAAACAGTGCTAGAAAGCCCTTCAGTCTCACATTCTTCGGAGACAGTCTGGTGGGGGAGAGATCCACCCCCCACACTCCATCACTCACCAGTGGCCAGCACACACAGACAGTTCTCCATCCTTCCTCGGCCAGCCCCCAGCAGGCTACTGTGATATTTTGCAGGCTTTCAACGTTTGTGTGTCTATTTACAAGGCCCACCTACGCTTAAAGCTAAATTAAACAAAAATTAAAAAATAAAGAAACCCAGAGTGTATGAAGAGGTTTTGTTGTGGTTTCTTAGATGGCAACGCCCATCATTCCCAGCTAGAATGTACATTGCGAAGGAACCTGGCTGCACAGGACTGGAATTGGATGCTGGGACTCACTGATTTGGAGGCAGCTGACCGGGGATGATGGGAATTGGAGGACACCAGCTTGAAGGAAGCTGCAGTAGCCTGCTGGTACTAAATCCCAAATCAGACTTTGAGATACTGTTTACTAAATTTATATCACCCTTTTCCTCCTCTGGGGAACCAAGACAGCCTATGCGATCTGCTTCCTCCTCAACTTATCCTCACGGCACTCCTGAAGGCTTCAAAGTGAAAGGGGCATGGGGGAGAAGGGCCAGGATAGCGCCCCACTTGACAAACTCAAGCTCTACTGTTTGTGATTTAACAAAATCAAAACCCTCTGACTGTAACAGCCATAGAACGGAGCCCTGGCAGGAACATGGAGGCCTGGAACAAAAAGAAGCAGTGGCTGTTTATGTTGGCAGCCACTTCCAGCCCTAATGGAAAATTTCGGCTTAGGTTTGGTCGCATCAGGAAGAGGGAGAGAGAGTGAAGGAGCGAGACAGAGCACAAGTTATGGAAGGGGGGGGGGGAGGTACAGGACTGGAAGAGCAACAGCAAAAATGCTTACAGAGCCACCTAGGAAATTATGTGCCAAGGCCAGGCGCAATGCTAATGCATCTCATCGTTAAGGAAACGAGCTATCCTCAGGAAAGAGGCTTCCTGTTGGAAAAGAGGGCACCAGAGTCATGTTTCCCGGTGGGGAGGGACACACGGGACTCTACACTTAAACAGGGGGTCTGGCAGAGGTGCATCAAAGCCACCACTTTCAACGGGGAAGTGAAAAGCCCTTGCCTAAGCGATTCTCCTCTTCCCTTCATTAAGGAAATTGCCATTTGAAGGGGGAGAGGGACCCTTAACGCCGGCTTGCCTGCACGGACCTTGCAGTGGCCGTTTCATTAGCTTGGGTGATTGCCGGTGCAGGTTCGCGGGCCAACGAAACTTCCCACCCGACCGCTGAGTATTTACAGTACAGTGTGACCTTTTCTAAGCTCTGCAGCATTGCAACACTTTGGTCGTGTGGGAGGGTGGAGGGGGTGTTGTTCTTTTGGACAAGAGCTGCTTAAGAAAGCCAAACTGTGGGATTATGTAACACTAGATTAAGCATTAATGAGCCAAGAATGTAGCTGTTTATCCAGAACCCCATCTAAAATTAAATAATTCAATGGTGAACGCAGAATGCTGAGGGGTAATTCTTACCTCCTGACCATTAAAGACATCGTTTATTTCGCCCTGGAAACTTGTTTTAACAGCACTGCCCTTCTGCCAAGCGAAGGCTGCAGCCCAAAAGCCACATACAGATGGAAAACAAAATGACAGAAGCAATGCCTTCTAGTCTGGGGTTCAAGCCATCTGCATTAAAAATCACGGAGTACTTTCCTATCTACTTCCTACCACATCACAATCTGTTAGTTTTGCCCGGAATGTGCTTTCTGGCAATTCCTTCAGAAGAGTTCAGGCTGAGGTGTCCATGTGGTAGGGACTGTACCAGTTGAAAATGCAAGTGGGAACTGTCACACTTCTAAGTTCCCCCAGGCCTTAAGACAAAAGCCTTTCCCTTCATGAGGAAAGTTAGCACAGGATCACACAAAAAGGTCTAGACATGGGCTTTCCATATTTGGGACAATATCATTCAAACATGATTTCCTGCTGGGAATCAGACATGATAAAATTCCAAGGAGGATTGGATTTTTCTGAACATCTCTGCTGGCTCCCAATATATAATTATAACAGCAATGGAATATAGAAATATGTTCTTGGGAAATGACTGAACATTATGGGCTTTCAGTGTCAAAGTGCAGAATGTAATATATGTTTCGGTGCGATATTTATCATGCACCAAGTATTTTATCTGCAACATCCCTGGAGAACAAGAAACTGAACAGGCTAAAAGATGAAAATCAATAGTCCCAAAATAAACTTTGTGGTTTATTGTGAAGAAAAAGGGTGGCTATTTCTGGTATAATCAATGTTCCTGCAGGAGAATGATCTTTCATCCCAAGATTAGAAGCCAGGAAAGAACGAGAAACCTTTGTAAAAGGGAAGGGGGGAGATGAACACACAAGGAATTGAAAGATGCAAATGAACTTACAGCATGAAAAAACCCAGTGACCTGCAGCAAATCTGAACTGCTTTGAGGCAAACCGAAATGAAGTCAGTGGAAGTCCCTGTCATGTAGTGGTAAGAGAGCCGGGCAGGAGGTGAGAGGCAGGGGTTAAAGTCCCCATTCAGCCGTGAAGCTCGCTGCGTGACCTTCAGCCCATCACTAACTCAGCCTAACCTTCCTCACAGGGTTCTTGTGAGGATAAAAAGAGGAGGAAAAAATAATGTAAGCTGCCTTGAGTTTCTTGCAAGAGGGAGAAAGTGGTGACGTTCCCCCCCCCCCCACCTCTCAGGCAAGGCAAGTTTGTAACATTATTATTATACAAGCAGAAACACAATTCCAAGCATCAACTTCTTCTCCAGGGCATTGCAAAGGCTAACAAATCCTGGTCCAACACAATGTTTCCAAACTTTGTCAGGTTTCCTTCATCAAATCCAGCATTCTAAATTCAGCACCAAAAGGCCCAAATCAGAATGCACTGTGCAACTGGCTCATAGAAATGTAAACAGAATACAAAAACCATTTATAAACATGCCAGCCAAGAACTCACAACCATGCAAAAGTTATCTGAAATAAACCAGGACTGCAAAAACTTCACACATGCTTGGTTTGCAAAACAACTTTTTTTCTATTGCTCCCTACACACACATTAGAATGCAAAAGTATCTTTGCAATTAAAAGAGAACCTGACAAACAATTGTTCAAAAACAGCAGAGGAGGCAACATTGAAAAGAACAGAAGTTTCCTGGGAAGAGGTGGGGAACAGACTGAAAAAAGGCCACAGATCATGGCTGGTAGAGGCCCTTGTTTCCTCCCCTGAAAATTCAGTCAAGCCAGACTTGCATATAGCCTCTCTTTTGCAGATGGCCAGTAAGAATCTTCCAGAACAGCCTGAAGGGAAGCTTAGCAAGTTCCTTTGCTTTTTTAAAACAAGAGGCTTCCAAGTACCAATGACAAAGCAGGCTAGTACAATCTACTGGTGTGTTTTATGGATTTAATTGCAAATCTGGACGAATCCTCAAAACTAGAGGCTTGTACACACATGTAACATGCCATTACACACGTCAGATGCACTCAGGGGAGCACCAGACAATGGCCAAGGTCCTAGGATAAAAAGGAGGCAGGGCATCCACGGAAGCCCATGGGGCTGATCCCATGTGGAACAAGGATGAAGACTTAACACGGAGCATTTTCCTGGACAGAGATAATTCTCTCAGCGTAGAAGAGAAGAAATCTTCATGTATTAGCCATATGAATATTAATCAATGACAACCACAATCATGTAACCAATTGCCTGGGAGCTATTTCCATTAACCTCAATAGGACTTGCTTCTGAGTAGATAAATGGATTCTGTTGTAGATCTGCAACTTTGCTTTAAACAGGAATGATAATGCAAACCCGCCCCCGCAAAGAAACACTCCAACCACATACCCTTCTCTGTTTCAGATGACCTCAGAGTGGGCAACATCTTGGAAGCACAGTATCTTTTTAGCATGTGAGAAAAGGGAAGACACCTCTTCTAAGCAGCAGCCATCAGGTGCTTTGTACATGTATTCAAGCTTTTTTCCTGGCCTCCTTTAAAAGAACCCAAAGGCTTCTGACAGCACAATCTAGCTGAACCATGGGCTAAACACCGAATCCCCTAATATTAAAATCGCAAAGCATATGCAGTAGCCACTTAGCTGTCACATTTTTAATGGCTCAGTTTCCTGGGCTGTAAATAAAATAAAATAAAATAAAATAAAATAAAATAAAATAAAATCGGCTGAACCAGGAGGCGCATGGATCAAGGCCTAGTTTTCTGGACTGCTGGTTGGAGGATGGAACTGCAGAAGAGCTAAGCTGCAGAACTGGTATCACAGAACAGGAACCCTGTCAGCACAGGGCGAGAGCACCCAGGCCTGAGGGCCAGGAAAGACCCAGAGCAAGAGGGGCACAGTCCCAAGAAATAGAAGGCCAGGCTGTGACAGGTTCTCAAGGAGTACCCCCAGTGCAGAGGAATATCTGGCTTTTGCTCAAGCAGCCGATGCCGGGCCGATCCAACTGGCACCAGAAAGGGACAGCGTCGCCGCCTGCCTCGGGGCCCCAACATCCAAAGGCCGCTGAGCAATTCATCACACGGGAACTTCAAGGCTACAAGCCACTCCGTCTTGCGTTACGGGGTGCCTTTTTATGGTGCTCTTAATTCAGAACTACCCCATTCTCTCGCGAGCAAAAAGGCAGAGTCCTTTCCGCAGAAGAAAGAACACGGATCCAAGCGAGCTCATGTCATGACCTCAACCTCGCGGTCCTCTTACAATATAAAGCAAACAGCAACGAGGTGGCGGCGGCACATTCAAGACAAAATGAAGGAGATTTAAAGAATGCACTGCTCCTCGAGGAAGCTGCTCTGCCTTGGGCCCTGCACAGCCCTCGCCTCCCGCCCCTTTCGGACTCTGCCTAATTGAGGAGGCAGGATCCAGAGGAGAGGAGGAGAGCGACCCGGAAGCAGAGATTAAACAACCCAGTGTCAGTCAAAAGTTACTCAGATCAGCTACCGCCAGCCGCCAGAGAGGTCTACGCTCAAGGAAGACCCACACACGGTGGATCAACCCGCCTTAACTTTACTGCCGCATCTTCGCAGCGCTAGAAATTTAAGTCCCACACAATAATTACATAAAACGATGCTCGAATGCCAGTGCCCAAAGTTCATATTTCACAGACCTTAAAGCTTCCCATTTTGGGGGGAGGGGAAGGTTTAAAGCCATGGCACAAGATAAGTGATCTGGCATGTTCAAAGTCCTACACATCTGAGCTCGGCAGGTAACGTGTTCTTTCCTCATGCAAGGAAAACAACCATACACCCCTACCTTTTACAAAGGGTCAGTAAAGTGAGCATATAATGGAAGTTTCATAACAGAGCAGGGAAATACAAAAAATATTTTTAAATGACCTCCTTAGTTTTGAGAACAAACTTAAAGTGCAAAAAATTTGCTCGTAACAGTTCTAAAGGTTGTCCAGAAGGGGGGAACAACGCATGCCTACAGATAAAGGGCAACATTATTTTTTCATGATTGTATCCATTTTTATTTTTTAATATGCAATTTTCAGTGCTGTGAAAGCCTTTTCTTCACAGCACCTTTGTTCGAAAAGAACGCTATTAAAATGCAAACTTTTCTCATCCTTCGCATGAGCTTGCCCTTTATAGTCACTTGTCTGCAGGACAAAAAATGGGAAAACTCTGCAGGAAGCATTTCAACCCTCTGGATCGCCTGATTCATGGGATGTTGCGATTAATCCTTCACAATGACAGATCCGCGTGTCGCAGCACACCAGCCCAACAGCTGCATTTCACACTAGGACAGAAGCAAGCCACAGAGACCGACCTACTCCAAGCCGTGACTCAGGAACACAATGACTTCGACCCTCCATTCAGACAAGCAAGCCTGTAGACATTTTCATGTCAAAGGGACGCCGCAACTCCTAAGTGTTCTTCACACGAGGCCGTAAATTTGTTGAACTTTGCTTTAAAATGCCCTGTGGAATAATCCTCAAGAAGAGACCACCGTCGCCGGCTGCATGCATTGCTCCTTTCTTCCTAACAGGGAAGAAGGCTGGAGGCTGAACACTGCCTTCTCCAAGGAGCAGGGCATACCGGCAGCAGTGAAGCCCAAAGCTTTCAGAGAACCGAAAGTATCAAATATAAAATGATCGTAATCTTTCAGGGCTCCCAGAAACCTCTTTCAGCTGGAAAAAACCATTTTCTCTTTCTGAATCAGGCACCTACAACAGTTCCAGTACAATCTGCCAGCTGAAGAGTTTCATTTTGCTCAAAGAAGGAAAAAACTAAATCAGCTCACAAAACAAAACCAGTCATTTGCCGTCCATTGAACCAGTAAGAATTAAACCACAATCCATTTGCACAGTGAAGGGGGGCTGAGAAGGAACTCATCCAACACAGACCTCTGATCCTCGAGGTACAATCGGAATCAGTTCTAATCTGCCTTTCGGTTAAGTGACCAGTCTTTCCTTCTGCATCTTCAATACAGCCAACATTAACCTGACATCCATCAAAGAAAATGTGGTTTGAACAACATCCGTAATGTCTGACACCATCTGCACAACCACATCAGTCTGTACAGACGATTGCTTTTTAAAATGCAATGATTTAAAAATGACAGCTCTGAACCTCTGCTTTGGTGCTACGTTAGCAATGGAATCGTCCAAATTACCCAAACGGCAGAGGAAGAAACCCACTGGTGGGTAGAAAGGCTCTGTTAGCAAATGGAGGAATGCAAAGCAGAAGAAAGGTTGTGTGTGTGTGTGTGTGTGTGTGTGTGTGTGTGTGTGAGAGA
>NW_025336059.1:2069513-2213067 GCF_004798865.1 Varanus komodoensis
GAGAGAGAGAGAGAGAGAGAGAGAGAGAGAGAGAATGAGAGAGAGAGAGTGAGCCTGTGCTCAAGTTACATAGTAAAGTTCACTGATACTTACTGTCTCCTTATTGGGAAGTAACTCTTTTCGGATCCTGAAGAAGTTCTTTCCATACTGTCTGAGCCCTTTAATGAAACGTTTCTGCATGAAAACAAAAATAGAATGTCAGCAGAGGGAGGGGGGAATCTCACTAAACAGCACAATAGATAAAAGTTCCAGCTTAGGGACCATTAAACATGTATAAATATACAGGTAAGTTCCAGGTAAGTTCCAGAGAAAATGCAAGTTTTCCAGTTCGGGCCTAGTTCACTATTGGAAGCATTTAAAAAACAACCGTGTCTTTTACACAAATCACATCAGCTATGTGTTTTTGTTTGGAGGCCTTTAACTGCAAGCTACTGATCGATGTGAAAGTAAACGTGAAAACTTTCAGAAGATTTCCAGCTTCAGCAGGAGGAGGAAAAGATGAAGAGAAGAAAACAAGGGGAGAATTGCTTTTTCATCTTATGATCCTCAAAAAGGTAGTTACTTTAGCAGCTGAGCACTGAAAAGGTTAAAAACCTCCTTCCACAAGCAAAGGATCCAGGCTGCTTTGAAAGTTAAAACAATACAAAGGCTGATGCCTTCAGAGTGTATTTCTTCCAGGAAAAAGGAGCATGCCGTTTCACCAGCTTTCCCCCTTCCAGAAATGTAAGAAAGCAGCAGCAGTTTCGTTTCGAAATCCAGAGCCGCGGAATCTTCCATTCACTTTTGCGAATGATCCACTCGGGCAAGCCTTTAAAAACAACACGGCGGCGGCAAGACACGCCGCTCGCGCGCCGGCCCCATCTAGCACTCCTCTGCCGATTACTCCGGTCAGACACTCGCCACCCCTTCCAAAACACGCACGAGCGACGGACACACAAACGGGGGCAGGCAGAAGTGCGGGTGGAGGGGGGGGGTGGCGAGTTCACGGCGCGGCTGAAATCCGGGGGGGAAGGAGCCGAAAAGCGGCGAAGGAAGTTCTGGGGGGGGGGGTCTCCAACTCCCCCCCCCCCCCCGAGACACACGCGCGCTGGACTGCAGGAACACGGCACGCACGCACCTGGAGGCGGCGGCGAAGGGGCGCCCTCCCGCGCCGAGGGACGAGGCGCAACTCCGAGGCGAGGCGAGGCGAGGCGGCCACCGAGGCCACCGCGCGCGGCTCTCTCTTTGGCGCTTCCCTCGCCCAAGTGCGGCGCGGCAGCCAATGCCGAGGCTGGAAAAAGCCAGAACCTGGCCCTGCCTCCAGGTGGGGGAGCCTGCCCGGCGCTGGCGGCGGCGGCGGCGGGCGCAGAAACCGCTCGTCACCCGGGAGGCTCTGACACTACAAAAGCGGAGCGGGCGAAGGAAGCGAAGAGGCAGCGGCAGCCGCGGCGGCGGCGGAACATGTGATCTGCGCTGGGCTGAGCCCAGAGAGCGCGAGCGAGCGAGCGAGCGAGCGAGCGCGGAGAGCCACCGGGCGCGCCGCAAAAGGCGGCCTGGATCACCTCGGCGCGGGCCCGGCGAGGCCGCCGCGGGTTCCGCGCGAGGCCCTCTGCCGCCGGCGCCACGGCAGCGGCAGGGCGCGAGGCCACGATGCCGCCGTGAGAGGGCAGCCTCCCCGGGGGGGAGGCAGGCTGACCGCCCCGTGCCGCAGACGGACGGGCGCGGAAGGGGAGGCCTTCTTCCACAGGGCAGCGCCCCGTCCCTCCGCCCGCGAGTGGCTCCAACCCCGCTCGACTACAGCGAACACTCACCCCGGGGCAGGCCGGCAGTGCCCTCCTGACCGATCCACCCAGGAGAGGAAACGCCAAGCAGTGGGTTCTCTGACTTGCAGCCAACTTTCTAAGCCGCCGGGACAGAGGGGCTCCACTCTTCCAGAGCAGATTAAGGCCTTAAACAGCAAGGCATAGGCCAGCCTCTCAGCAATCTGGTGCCCTTCCCATTGTGCCGGACTACAACTCCCATCACTGCCAGAAATGGGAGCTATGGTGCAACACATCTGCAAGGGATACCGGATTGGGGGAAGCAGAGATATCATGGGTGGGATTTCTTGCTGGCCCACAATGATGGCCCCTTGGCTTGCCCGGGCAGTTTTTTCCACTCAGGTAGAGGCTGGTAGAAATGCAGAACCCTCCGTCCTTGAGCGCCGACATCGAGGGCAGTGTTGTGGCCGGCCAATGATCCTGGGGCTTTCTGAACAGCCCCTGGAGCACAGGGCTTGGGCCATCCTTCAGCTCCTCACAGCCAGCAGGGAAAGAACCACATGAGTTGCTTTGCTGAAGTCATCAGGATGACCCTGGAGAAGCAGGAAGGGATCGTTCCAGGAAGCAGTGGAACAACCACTCCTGAAATATCCTAGCACTCCAGTCTCATTCCCTCTATTCCAAGTGGAGCAGCCGGATGGCTGAAACTGGCCAGCATGCTAATTTCAGGACAAAGGGAGTGGGGGGTGAAGCCTGCCCTTGTGCTTCCCCTACAAAATGCCCATAACCCTCCAAGTCCAGGGTCTTCTAGGTATCCCTACTGGACAGTCTTCGCATCTCACTGGCAAGAATACAAAACCACCCAGACAAGTAAGTTGGGAGCCTTCCCAAATCCGGTGCCCTCCACAGGTTCCAACTCCCATCTGCCTCAGCCGGCAAGGCCAACAGTCAAACATTCTGGGAGATGTCGTTCAAATCATCTGGAGAACAAGACTGAGAAAGGCCTGCTCTGTTATTAAGCATCAGGGACAAAAAAGCGCGCTGAGTGTCCTTAACTCAACTTGTGCTGCAATGACGGAGCCATCAGCTGGGCAACTTTGGGTCCCGGTCTGGCAAGTTTTATCCAGAGGTTTGTACAAGTTTCTATGCAGACGGGGGCTTCTAAAAACACCCAACAGCTGAGTACTGAGAGCAAAGCTGACGGAGCAAAATGTTTTGTGAGATAATTGATGGATAACCCCCAGACAGCAAATAAACCCAGAACAAAATCCAGAACCTAGGAACTGATCTAAGGCAACCAATATATTCCCTAAATTTATCTCAAGGATGTTTGGAATCCAAGACAAATGAAGAGTTCTGTCATTAGAACACCAGTGGGGCTTTCAGCTACAAGAAGGGCATCATCAAATCCCCACACGCCTCGTGTTTCCAATTGTGTGGGGCTAAAATGGCAGAGAGTCTGTGCCCAACTTTGGGGTGAGATTGTGGGGGGCACCATACCTTTTCCTTTCCTTTTAAAAACCAAACAGAGTTATTTGCATTCATTCCAGTTTGCGCATCTATGAGAGTGTGTACATTTCTTTCCACATAGTAGCAGAACCAGCTTACTCCTCATTCTCATTCGCATCATGGCTATCTCTTGCTTGCCCAATAGCCTTAAAACCAGTGAGCATGCAGGCTGCAGCATTTTCTGCCCCTCCTGTTCACCACCACCGTTGCCTGGGCCAAGGCTAGACACAGGTGAACTAACAGGTTGCAATGAGGAAGAGGAGCAGGAGGTCCTGAGGACTCTCATCAGTGGGCCAGAGCTGGGCTGAGGGCCTCAGTAGGTGCCCCAACATGCCAACCCTTGGTGCCAGTCCTGGGTGGTAGTGGCACCCTATTCTCCCAACACAACAAGACGTGCTCTAGAACTGTGCTGATTCTTCCTGGCTTGGAAGGACAAGGGAGGGGGCTCAGCTGGATGTTGCGGTACAAAATCCCATGCAACTTCCTGCCTCATTTTTGTGGCTCTATTTTCAGTTTTCCAACTGAGCACCGAACTGCAAAACAAGAACAGAGGGAAGGTGTTGCCTGAGCTGTTTTATGCTCTACATTATTTGCAGCAAAGCTCCGTACAGCGAGAACATCTATGGTACACATTTAAGCTGGTTTAACTCTCCCAGTGGAACCCTGAGAATTTCATTTCTGGGAGGAGTGTCTTGAGATCTTCAAAGAATGGTTCACATCCTCAGTAATCAAATTACAGATTCATGTGGCTACAGATAGAAAGCCATCTAAAACTAATCTAAACTTGGGGTGTAGATACACTCAGGATGTTCTCCAGCTGCTGCTTCTTTCTAAAAGACCAAAAGACTGGGAGGAAAACCAGCCACCCAGCAGCCATATTCATTCTTGCCTCTAACTCCTGGTCCAACTGAAAGGCTTCTTACCAGGGTTCTATACGGACTTGTTGATCCAATAAAAGGTTTGAAGACACCTGTGCTCTTATTCTTATGGCTCCTGAGCAGATAATAAAACTCAGATACAAACAAGTCCACACCCCAACTAAAATTACTTTATTCCAAAATATAAAGTGACTGTCCAAATGATTCTATTTTAATATATCTATAACTTTCTCAGAAGAAGTCCTTCCTTACCCCAGTAATTGTCAACATACGCAAGACTGCGCGCGTATATGGGTGTGTGTGGGCGGGGGGGGGGGGCAGAGAGTGGGGTGGACAGGGGAGGAGGAAAGCCAAGGACTTGAATAAGCCCTGGCAAAGTCTGGTAACAAATTTTTGATTATGAAAGGCTCTCTGCTGATGGGGACGAATGGAAAATGCAAGGAAAAAGTACATAAAGGTCTAGGAAGTGGAGCTGCCAGAAGAAACATTCCAAAACATGGCTCTTTAAGTGCTATGGAACTTGCACTGGGGGGACTGCGACTTTCTACTCTTTCCTGGCCATGTGAGCTGCTCCAGCCAGCTCCGGCTAGCAGAAATGTCCTGAAATCAGAGATGTCTGACATCTATACCTGCTGCAGGGGCATCAGGAGATTTATTTTTAAACAAGAGGAGCAAAGTGACCCAAGAAACATATTTCCCACTTTGGCATGGAGACGGAATGCTAAGCTTGTCTCTTGGATGACGGTTCCTTATTTTAAGTAGGCTCAATAGCTTTCCTCCCCGCTCCCCACATCCCTTTCTGTGGTCTGTCCTCGTGAAGACTTCTGCTTTAGTTACCTTTGCTTGTAGCTCGGGGACCTTTTTGTGGCTTCCTCCCCCACCCCAATTTAA
This sequence comes from Varanus komodoensis, assembly GCF_004798865.1. Classification (NCBI taxonomy): domain Eukaryota; kingdom Metazoa; phylum Chordata; class Lepidosauria; order Squamata; family Varanidae; genus Varanus; species Varanus komodoensis. The sequence goes on from NW_025336059.1 coordinate 2,074,531, forward strand.
TCTACCAATTTCCCAGTTTCTCAACCTCCAGTAATTCCACTGCCAAGAAACCAGATCCCTTCCTCTCCTGCGTATTTTCCTGCGGTTCGCATCCTCATTTGTTAAATGCATTATGACAAGTTATTTACCTTGGCCCACTGACTTGGGAATTGTGGTTGCTTCCCCTCCCCGCAAAAGGTTTAACAAAATAAATGAGCATGAAGAGTTTCGAAGAGAGAAGGCCCTCCTTTCGTTGGATCTTCCCACCTTCAGCAAAATCTTTCCATATCAACTTCATGGACTGCCGGAATGATCTAGTGGATTTCGGAACAGTTGACAAGGCAGGAGTAAGATAACTGCCAATCGTGCACAATCTAGCTACTTTTGCTTAAGCTAAGGTTCCCATAGTTCATCGAACTGAGTTTTAAACTTATAAAGCAAGACCGTGGATCATGGAAAGCTAAACCCAGTATACGATCCTAAGCCTGCAGTGGTGCCCGAACATTTCAGATCAGAGGCAAGGTCCATTTTAGAGCACACCAACCAGCATGCAAAAGATTGGGGTGTCAATCTTTTGGGGTGCAGCCCCCCAGAAGTGTTGGCTTTCAGCTTCCCTCAGCCCCAGCCAGCACAGACACAGGTGCGAAAGGATGGGAGCTGCAGGCCCAAACATCTGGAGCATCAAAAGTTGCCCAACCCTACACTGGATGGTGCATCCAACTTGGTTGTCATGTGCTCTCATCCTTACAGGTCAGTGCTCAATGGCGAGTGAGCTGCTTCCATGCAAAGGTTGCCTGCCATTAGAGGCCTTCTCACTGGGAAACACTTTGCACGCGATTCCGAGGGAACTGCAGGCTGGGGACCACAGACGTGGTCTTCCGCCCCCACAGCCACACTCCTCACATCCTTAGTACAGAACATCACCACGGATGCAGGCACGCAATAAAACTGTCCTGTATTCATTGCACAGTCAGGACCAGCCCAGGCCATTGCACTGGCTGAGGCTGAGGACAGAATGGAACAGTACAAGCCTCTTGAAAGCAGCAGTGTGAAAGCCAAACAGGGAGTAAAAAGGGGTTCGTGGGTTTAAAAAAGCCTGGATCTCAAGAACAGCTCTGATTGTATCAGTAGGCGGGATGTACCTTTGCTTCTCTTGGAGCATCACAGCCCCATGTGACCCCACACCTCGTGCCAAGAGTCTGCCAGGCGGCTAGATCCTTGTGGAAGGCCAGATGTGGGACGGGGAGTACAACTGCACCCAGCAATACCCCCACAAACACTTCAGAAGAGGCTGCCTCTGGTACTGGAGGTAACAGAGAGCCATCGCAACCGATGCAAGGCTGTGGACTGCCTTCTCCTCCAAGAATTTGTGTAATCCCCTTTTAAAACCTTCCAAGTCGCTGGTTGTCAAGACATCTTGTGGAAGCAAATCCCCTGGCTTTGAGTAGATACCTCAGCCCCATCCTATTATCCAAACGGACAGAGCCGCTTACACCATCTTTTCTCCACTCCTTCCTTCTACATGCACACTGACCTTATACCCCCTTGAAAAGATTCCATTCTGAAAAACTGAAATTCCTGTGTTCCATTGCACAATCAGTTTATGGGCTTCCCTGGTCCAGGTGACTTGTCCGGACAAAAACAACCCAGCAACACAGAAATGCATCACCACCACTACTTGGAAAATGGAAAATCATGCGTAACCAAGATACCCTGTAGTCTTTGCTACAACCCATTTTAAAATCTCCAATTTCATCAAGCATTTATAGACAACAGAAAATCACAAAACCAAAAACAAGCGAGCAAGCAAATGAATCAAAATGAAGTTATCGCTGCAGACTTGGTATGTTATCCAAAACACATGGTTTCAATATTAAATATTGCTTGCAATACCTAATCTTGCCATTTATGATATTCAGTTGGACGTGCAACGAAGGCTGCAGTGTGGAACAGGCATTCAATTCGATCCTGCCCACAATTCGATCCGAACGCACTATTCTAACACCCCTGTAAGCTTTGTGTAGCAACTGACGACACTCAATCTTCAACTAACTTGTTTGGGCAGGGGGCTGTTCTACAAAACCTCCTCTCCCACCCCCATTATCATGGGCAACGCCAGTTGGGCTACTGAAGTAACCTGTTCAGAGCTTGAACACAGGAAAGAGACTCACTCCTGAGTTTCTTCCACCCATGTGACACTTGCTTTTGATATTTAAAATAGGAAGCCAAGGAATTGGAAGGTGGATCTTAGAAGTCATTGCTATGTTAGAAGAGTTATGTCAGCTTGTAAAATATTCAACTTTATTATAATATTCACTTCTGCGCTCCCCAAAGCTTTTCCCCACTTTACATCTTCCACCTCCTCTGATTAAGTGTTTGCTACAAAAGCAATCTCTGAATTGCTTTCATGTTCTATCCAAGTGACAACAGGAATCCCTACAGAGAAATAGAAAATGCAGGCGTCTATTCCCACAGTGATGATCTGCTAAAATGTGTTTTTCTTTTGTGGGGTGGGGGGGGGAGAGATACACTGCTCACAGATTACCCCCTTTCAATGCATATGGTATCATCTTTACAGTTTCATTCATGTCTTAAGATGAGGGAAAAAATAAGGACAGAAGGAAAAAATCTGCCTATCTCAGGAGGAATTGATGCTTGAGGCACACTTCTGAAAGCTCCACCAGGGTCACAGCACAGTTCCCCGAAATCAACAGACATTTTGCCTTCGAACAGTGACTTTTCAAGACAAGGATGCGAGAACTCCCTTCTCCGAAAAACAAGGTGGCACAGTTACCTCTGAATCTTCCCTGTCAATCACCCTAGACCAAGTAAAATGGGCAGGAGCCATAACGAGTCAGCATAACCACTAATCCCCATGACCTAGGGACAGATAGCCCTGGAGCTGGGCAACCTTGGCCCAATTCCAAACACTCCATGCTAATGATCAGTTCAGACCCCTGGCAAGAACAATCTGACCCTCTGCCAGGTGCCTGCAGGGTGGGGAGGGAAAGCAAGACAAGAGGGTGTTTCAGGGAAGGGAAGGGAAGGGAAGGGAAGGGAAGGGAAGGGAAGGGAAGGGAAGGGAAGGGAAGGGAGGGGAGGCGCCAAAGAACCGCTGGCTTCAACTGCCTATAAGGAACATGGCCCGCAACATTAAAAAGTGGATATTCATGGCAAAGCCATAAATGGGTCAGGGCTAGTCCCTAATAAAACAGGAGGGTAGGGGAGAAATAGCAGTCGGCTTCCGGGACTGGCGGTCATGGGCCTGAGCTACTCCTGAGGCATTTCATGCCAGACACAAAGAAGCAGGAGCCCGGAGCTGCACCTCAGGGCTCAGGCTTGCAGAGATGGCCTCCCGTCCTCATCTCCCTGCCCCAAAATTTGCTGCCACCACTCTTCACATCAACCAGGTGGGCAGCAGAGGCATTTCCCCCTTGCCCCAGGCACCAGACTCTTCAAAGGAGATGGAAACGCCTTGCACCACGTACATCGTATCATGTGAATTTATTACCTCGCCGTTGAACCCAAGACAGTACACCCTTGCCACGTTCCTCTTTCCGTCCCTTTGTTTACAACGGTCCTAAGAGGTAGGGCAGGCTGGGCCCAAGGTCAACCAAGTGCACTCTGTGGCCAACCAAAACTCTGAATTCAGATGTGGCAGTTCCGGGTCTCTGTGCCAGCTACTATGCTACAACGTCACGTTACTCTGAAATCGCAGCAGCTTTCTGGTTCCAGAGGAATCATTAGCATCATTCAGCCTTAAGTACATCTGAGGAGGCAAAAGGAGGATGACTTGGGGAGATGAATTCATCTTTTCTTAATTCCCAGGATTTCAAATACAACAGGCCATTAAGGGATTTTAAGCAGTAAAGTAACTCTTTTTAGTGCTTTGAGTACACGATTTCAGGTTGTCAAGGCCAACCAAACGTTACCCCAAGGCCACAATCCGCACAACCGCTATGTGCAACGGGTGTTGAGAAGACGCACCAGCGCCCTCCCTTCTGCTCTAAGCATTTGCCAATCTGCCACTTCTGCCGTTTCCTTTCAAAATCCTTCTTTGTGTATCGGTTTGTTTGTGCTGCTGGTGACAACGAAAAATATGAGCAACCCAGGTTTATAGCTACCGTTTGCAGCGGCGGCCTTGCTGCAATTAACACCGTTGAAGGCCTTGACAAAAATGAACAGCTTCAGGAGATTAAAAAAGCACACATGCGCGCACACGAACGTGGAATATCTGGGACAGTACTTTTTATAGAGAAATTCTGCAGCTTGATGGGTCAGCGGCCATCGCTGATAGACAATGCAGATAGGTGCTTCACAAAAACGGTTGCCATGGCTACTGAACGGTTAGAACACAAGGTCTCCTAATGCCATTTTACAAGCTGACGCTTCCCCGCGTTCCCTCTGCGACATAATTTATTGGGTTCTCTGGTATCCCTGCCACAATGTGTAAACAGGGGACTATAAATAACCAAGAAGCGGCTAGAAACAAGCATGCTAATGTTTGCATATGTGTTGCTTGTAGGCCCCATATTTTATCTGCCGAAACAAATGGCACGACAAGATACACAAAGCCATTATGTTCCGACTAAGGGAGCTCAGATGGCATGTTTATCAATGTGGCGATAATGCCATTACGGAGGCTGCGACTGAGGCCATGCACCAGGATTCCCATTCTCAAGGGAACAGAGCCTGCCAGCGGACGCAGCCGTCGAAATCCAGCGCCTGGACCCTGCCTGGAGGTCTTGCTGGGAGTGCCTCTGGGGCAGCCTTTCCCTGACTGCGGGATGCTTCGTTGCCAGTGCAACCAACTGCTCCAAAGAGTCAGCCCCAGCCATATTGGTTAGGTCATGCAGAGTGGTTAAAAAACCTAACCTAATTCATTACTGAGCAATAAGCAAGGAACTCTGGGGATGCACAGAAGGTAAGCGACAATCCCCAACCAAGCAGCCAAAACAGTCCAGGAAAAAATATATACTGGAAGTTTACGCAACTCCTTGTCAGCAGTCCACGGAGCATGCTCGCCCCCCTGAGAAGCTGAGCTACTGCAGCCTGGTGAGGGGCCCACTGGTCTTGTGAAAGGATTCCCAGCCTTCCCCACAGCAACGGAGAACCCAAAAACAAAGGCCAGTCACCCTAAAGGTGAGTCCTCGCTGCCGGTGTGCTCCTCTCCACTTGCAACATGTGCCAACAACAGCCCGCCGCCCCCATAGGACTTCGGGGGGACAATTCAAAATGCTCTTCTTTCATACCTCAGGGGTCAACACAGTGGATAGGAAACCTTTCCCTGTTCGGCCTTCCTCCTTTCCCAGCCCAGTCTAACTGCACAAGGACCACCCTTTCTGAAGACAGGGGATATGGGATACGCCATCTATGCACATATAGATACACACATACAATATGAAAACCAGACATTTACCTCCACTATAATACTCCCTCAAAGAATGTTCCCTCAAGCGTCAAAAATGCTTTGATCGTTACGACATTACCAAACCTTTCATGTAGGGTTTGGAACAAGGTTTGCAGCAATAGAGTCCCTTCCAAAGCTTTGCTGCAACTTCCATTATGACAAAAGCTTGAGCAAGTTATCACACTGAAGTTTTGTTGTTTTGCAACTTTACGTGGGAACTTATAAATACCAAAAAAGACTTCCCCCCTACGTTAACACTCCCATTTTAAAAGAAATGAATGCTACAGCTAGCAGCATATAAATATAAAGCAAAGCCACAAACACACCTTTACCTTCCCACTCCAATTATTACAACCTGGAAGAGAAAAAACTGGGCCCCAGATCACGTATTCATTGGTATAGAATCAAAGACTGGGCCAATAGGTTGTCTGGGTCAGGAAGGAATTAGTACAGAAGGGTACTCCCTGGACAGCAGAGAGTTAACCCGCTGATGGTACCCAAAGAGTTGTGTGTTTGGGAAGGCCGGTGATGAAGCCCCTGCCCGTCCCGGGCGGAAGGTCCCAGGATCAACACGACAGCTCCAGAGAGGGCTGGGGAGGACTCCCGCCTAACACCATGGAAAGCCACTGGCCATCGGAGCAGAAGACGCCACGCTGCTTAGGCCAACCCCCTGACGCAGATAAGACCGCTTCCTACGCTTCCTGTGTCGCTTGCAGTTTTCCTTCCAGCATGACGCTGGTTTAGAGGGGTTTAGGCTAACAACTAACAGCAGTTTACAGGTCAGACTGAGACCACAGGCTGCCCAGTGTCCTGGCAAGGATGCTGGTCGTTCAGCACATTCACAATGTCTGTGGCAAACTCATGCTGTAGCCACTAGCACATACTGCCTGAGTCTCTTGGGAAAATAATGTAGCGTTAACCAGAAATAAGGGTGTTGCCCAATGCCAGCTATGGGATGCATGAGCCAGGCCACCTCCTCTCTGTTGTTTTCGGTGCTCTGTCTACTGATAGACACGGCTGGGCTGTCACTACAATGGCCTCCCTCGAGGGAATGCCAAAGCAGCCCGGGATGGTAATCAGCTCCACTTCCACCACACTAAGCTGCGGGGCTTTTGTTTGCAACAATAGGCCTCCCGCCGAACCACCCCTTTGCCCGCTGGAAAATATTGGCATTAAGCAAGCGTGAGCACAGCTGTGTGTAAATTACATATATAAACAGATTAGATGTGTAATATTTGTGCCAAATGCAAACACATTAATAAGCACATTTGCATACTTGCTTGGCTAAATCGGATGGCACGCGGGGTAGCCTTTCTTTCCCAGGCATATTCGCTGTTGATTATTGCAGAAACTAATTTCCATGCACGCGCGAGCACACGCTGGGCTTGCTGCGTGCTGAACGAGGAACACGCAGGAACACCCGCAACGGTGTACCCGGCAAGCATGAACAATGGGCGCACGGGCGGAGAGAGGGAATTCTGCATATGGCCCAGGCCAGGGCACACAAAGCCTCCGAGTGACGTGGAGTGAAAGTTCGTGGACTGGCACGCAGGCCACCCTGACCAGGCCGATCTGCAGAACACTTTGCTGATGCTCTCTCTCGGAGCACATTCTCCATCACGACCTGGCGATTAAGGATATTGACAGCCATGATCTAAATCTTTCAGAGGAGTTTATATTTTCTATCCCCACGGGGAAGCGAGCAGAGTATAAAATTGCATGCAGTTGCTCCCACCAGATCTGTGCTTGCCCAAAGCCAAAACCTTTTCAGGAGGGTTAGAGTCGGCCCAGGGGGAACCTGGGTAGGTCCAGGAAGAGGGGCCCATCGCCGGAAAATCACTGCATGTCACCTCTCCTGCTGAGCAGTGGTGAGCTGCTTTTGCCACCCGTGCCAAACCTTCATGTCAGAGCCAGCCAGTTCAATCTGGTTCTTAAAGGTGGCTGGAGGGATCCAGGCTCAAGTCACCACTTGGTCATGAAGCTCGCTGGGTAACCCTGAGCCAGTCAATCTTGTTCTCAGCCTACTCTACCGCACAGGGTTGTTGTGAAAATAAAATACAGGGAAACCCCTGAGCTCCTTGGAGAAAGGTTGGGATATAAATGCAGAAAAAATACACACTCAGTTCCCCATTAAGGCTAAGGAAGGAATTCATCACCTCCTCCTTTCCCCACATTAAAAAAAACCAAGCTTCATCTGATGATAATAAAAATCAACAGAATTACTTCAAAGGCAAATGGTTGCAACCCACACCCATCCTTGTTCTCTGGCTTAATTCAACACTTTAATTCTGACTTCAATCTCTGGTACGAAATTTAAGGAGGGGTGGGGGAAAGACAACTGGGTTTAATGTTGCTCAGACTGGGACAATGATGATGATTAATCATCAGCATCAAAATACAAGGGTAATTTGAGAAATGAGCCATTTTCGCTCCTTGCCACAAAACATACTACCAGTCGAATGCCGTTGCCAATCTCCCCGTATTCCTTTCTGCAGCATAGAAGGATCAAATTGAAAAACCGCCATGATTATCAAAGACGACAAAATGTCTAAAACCCTTTTTCCCCCGATGCTGGTGCAAGAGAGAGAGAATCATTACATGGTCCCCTCCAAGTTCAGAGCTGTCAGGCCACTGACCTTATATTCCAAGCCAACTTTTCAAACTGGCAGAACTATTTTTACATGTGTGGAAATCTACTTGGAAATAAATTCCAAGTCTGATGGGAGAAAGAGAAAGAGAAGGGTCCGACCGCTTGCAGCCACACCGGTTGCCCTACAGAACCCTCCGCCTTGCCCTGAGCAGCATGCCAACGGTAAATCAATTATCCGTAAATGAAGAGTATTTATTTTTCCCCTCTAATAGCTGGCCCTTGATTATCGACTCCGTGTATTTCCATTACACCTCCCCTTGACGACACGTCGAAGGCCGCCCTTGCTAAGCTTCCCTGTGCTCAACATTTCATGTCAGCTCCTGTTAACAGTCCGTTCCTGCCTCCTGGGCTCGCTGCACTTGCGGCCTCCTCGATAAATCATCCGCCAACCGCCGCGGCGCGATCGCTCCAGCCCCGAGTTGCCAGGCAACCCGCACAAGAGGGAAGTCTGAGAACTGCTGACAAACAGCCGAGAGGCAGAAAACAAGAGACTTCTCTCTGTCAAAAAATTTGTTTCAGGAGCAGCTCCCCCCCTCCCCGCAACCCGCACCGCTGTCAAAACGCCACCCCTTTTGCTCCTTGCTAAACGCGGCTCCATGGCGAAAAAATCAAAATCAAAAAGGCTATTGTAATGAGCACGCACAGGCGGGCACTCACGCACGCTCGCCGCTCAATTACTAATTGTTCAAAAGCTGCAGGGAGGCTGCGATCAGACGGCTGTATGGAAACAAGCAATGTGATCCGGTAAACGCGATAAAGTCAACAGCGCACCGGGAGCACTAATCTAAGAGCGAAGCCTGCAGCGGGGCTCCCAAGCGCTGGGGCCGGGATCAAACGGGGCTCGAGGATTAGAAGCGACAGCAGATTAAACAATATACAAGGTGCTGCTGACGTTCTAGAACAGATCAAAAGACTCAGAAGGGTGTTTGTTTGGCGGCTTTTTATACTCACAGGCAGGTATGTGACAACAGCCCGAACCACCTGGACACGCAGTGGCCGGCTCTTTCCGAAACCAAGGCTTCTGTAAAGGGTACTCCCGCTGCAGAGTGAGCTCCAGTCCCAGGGCTCAATCCAGTCTGCCTGAAGGCCCAATCCAGCCGGCCAGGGTTCCCCAGAAGGACACGCTTCCTTCCCTGGCCTCATCTCCATCCTCACAGCCACCAATCCTTGAGTGGTGGCCTTGGTAATTCTGGAGCTTTTAACCCTTCCAAAATGGCAGAAATCGCTCTCTGAAGTTATAGTTGCTGGCAGTAAAAGCTCCAAGCTGCAAAATGTTGGTGGAGTGGCCCTGCCCAGCATGGAAATGCTGCCCGAGAGGGTTCCCACAGGCCCACGGGTTCAACACCCCAATGCAGAAGGAACAGCTCAGCAAATGCAACCAAACAATGAGCTGGTCATCGAAGCAGCTGCAAACGGACTCAGCCCCGAACAAGAGGGCCACTGCCTTGGATCTCATCCCCACTCGTCCACAGGGGCAGTTCTACCCCTGAATGCAGGAGGACTTGGCCCCAAGGAAGCATGCAAGAGGAGCAGACTGCTGGGGGTCTTGGGGAAGGTGGTCTCCTAGCCTCAGCTTCGCCTCTCCAATATGATGATGATGATGCCCAGTCAGCTGACAAGATGCCTGAGGAAATGGCCCAGAAGAAATATATGCAGAGAACTCTGAGTGCTAATAAATGAGTAAGTATTGTTACTTGCATTATGATGAAGATGGTTGCTAGTTGGCTTTCTTACCTTTGCCTGTGGCTTAAAATGGACGGTAGGAGGAGGACGACTACTATTTTTATGGCTCCCTGGCCTAGGTTCACATTCTTACCACAGGGAATCTGAGAGTGCCTGTTTAGAAGCCTAGTTGCTCAGCTCCAGAAAGGACGACCAACTGGGTTTGGGTTAGGGAACTGGCCGACTAGGAATGATGGGAGCTGCGGCCCAACACCAGACTGGGGAGAGCTGGGATAAAGGAGCTGCTGGTTTCTTGTCAGTCTCTTTACATCAGCAAGGGCATGGAGATGGAACAGAGGTTCTTTCTTTTTAAAGTATTGTTTGAGGGCACAAATTGGAGGAATGCCCAGAGGACATTAGGAATCAACAAGAACCAATATCCAGTATGTTCCAGATCCAGCCCAACCCCCAGCAAATATTTTCCCACTGCTGAAAAACACTCTAATGCATCTCGTTCAAGTTCTGATTAAAATTGCCTTGTGCAGAAAACAAATTCCCACCTGACCTGATTTAAAATGCCATCTAAGACTTAAGTCTTTCAGGAGCCACTTCTAAGCGATAATTTAAAAGCAAAACAAAAATGGACATACTGTCATTGCTGGTCTGGAGTCACAAGGTTTGAGATCAAGCAAGCCTGGCTTAAGCAATACTTCTCTCAGTACACTTAACAGTCCTGGATAATACATGCCAAAATCTCCTACAGTGAGCTGACAGAAGTGAAATCCTAAAAAGCCCATGATATATTAGCTACTCCTTGCTTTGTGGCTTTATGTTCCCATAAACCGGATTAGCGCTCACATATGCAGAAATGTTTTTGATCCTCAGAACTGGAAACTTCCAAACAGCCAGTTAACTCTGCAGAGGAAGGAACATGTCGAGAGGAAAATTCTAAATATAGAGCAAGGGTAATAAGAAACATATGTAGTACAACCGGTCCGGAACAGCCATACCCACACCTCCTCCGTCAAAGAGCACTGGGTCTCTCCGCTGCTGCCTTCTAGCTCCCCTACCTGTGCTTCAGCAAAGCCAAGATGGATGTATACTGCAAACACCGATTTTGGGGTCTTCGTTTCACTGCCATCCCAGAAGACCCAAGTGTCATACATACCAATATATGTATTCGATATTTCCCCCAATTTCTGTGACTTCCAAACAAGCACAGTTTATATGCTTGTAAACCTCCTAAGCTGCTGTGGGATCCGTCCAAGAGAAAGGTGGGCTAGACAATGTGGTGCTGGCAGCGACTGGAACAATCATACTAGAATGATGCAAGAAAATGGGCGGCCAATTATTCAGACAAGACAGGAAGGATGCCGAAAGATCGCCCCTCCATCACACAGCAGCCCAAAGCATCTGGAGAGCACCAGGCTGGGCAGACAGGGCTACGGCCGATGCCACGCTGGGCTCTCCACTGGCTGGATTCTGGCTCCTCCCTCCCAAAACTGCTCCCTGGCTTGCGGGAAGTCCCTTGCTCATTGCTGGGCTCTCAGCTACCTTGGCTGAAGGCTTCCCAGGTGCTCTCAGCACAATGGCACTGGGAGGAGGAGCGCCTCCTCTCAGCAGCCGCCCTGTGATAGTGGTGGCCCCAGAGCACCCTCAGGTTTCCAAAGGCAGGCAGCTGCTCAGCAGAGGCTCGAGGGGCAAACCCGAGGGAGGAGCAGCAAGCGACCTGGTGCGAGACGGCTGGCAGACCATGCCCACCTCATCAAGGTCCTCCTGCACCGAAGTGGTGGAGGGAGGAGGAGACAGATTCGCAGCCCGAATTGGCAGCTGAGGTGACCAAGGCAAGACCTCAGTGGCATAGCTGGCCCAAGTCGCCGCCTGGCCATGAAGCTCCATGGGCGATTCTGGGCCAGTCGCGGACTCTCAGCCTCACCTACTTCACAGGGTTCTTGTAAAGATAAGATGGAGAGGAGGAGAACAGTCTCGGGTCCCTTGCAAGGAGGATATAACAATACACACAACAAAGAGGAAATCTGCTGCACAACAAGAATAATGATCTTTGCCACCATGGTTGTTGCTATCCTTAATTATTCTTGGATTAGGTGGTCACTCCAGAGGTGCGTGGACTACCTATTGTCTGTCCAAGATGCAGCCAGATATGTCTCAGGTCCTGTCCATCCTCTGCAGGACGGATCTGCCAACGCTGAGCCCAAAAGCCTTCACAAACTTGGGAGGGGAGTGCTTGGATTTCCATCCGTTTAGCAAGATGCCACCTTCTTTTGCTGCCTACCCTGAATCAATTTCCACAGCAGCTGACAATATTTCTATAGTCCCTGGGAGATCTGGGTGGGTTCAGGGCCTTCTCCATGAAACTGTGCCGCTTTTCATGCAAGCACACCAACTGTTTTTCTGTGTTTTGTTACACACTCTCTTTTTTTCTTTTTTGTTCATGACAATGAAAGCGGAGAGAGAAGGGGAAAGGAACAGAGGCTCTTTTTGTAAAGCTCCTTTAATGAACTGGCACCGTGCTGCAGCTGTTCCAAAGAGGGAAGAAATAAATCTCCTTAAAGAGCAGAAAGTGAAAATTTCGTATTTGTCTCTAATGTCAAAGGATGCAAGTTGGGATTATTTTGTGGGCTTAACTAGACATGCAGCCAAGTCAGAGCTTGTCCTGACCACCATCTGATAACTGAAGTCAAGCAACTCCATCCCATTCCCAGCTCTTCCGTTTTCTTCAGGCGTGGGCCGATTAGGATCTACTGGTAGACCTTACAGCAATTTGCAATAGAACCACAAGGCTCAAGGGGGTCTGGCAATGCCTTTTTAGGGCTAAATGAGACTGTTAGGATTCCATAACAGTAAAGAGTACTGTTGGTAAAGAGCCTTTTTGTATGCTGCGGCTGGCAGTTGTTGCTTCATGAGCACGGGATGCCGGCCCTGGATCTGCCTGCTTAAACATCTTTCCAGGCTCCAAACCTCCAGTTCCACCTTTGGCATTCTACTCACTCACTTCCCAGAAGGCGAAGCGTTGAGGCTTAAAGGAAAGTCACCTGCTCAAAAATCTAAGTACAAGGCAGAGGTGACACAAAACCACCCTTTCCAACCCGGGGGGAGCCAGTGTGACCTTGCGCTCAGTGCGCCGGACTGGACCTGAGAGTTCTAGTCCCCACGAAGCTCAGCGGATGACTCAGACTCACCTCCCTTGCAGGGCTGTCGCGGGGATCAGACAGGGAGGAGCAGAACCATTTCAACTGCCTTAGGATCTTTGCAGAAAGAAAAAGGGTGAGATATAGAAGCAGTTGGAGCAAATGAATAAAGACGGCACTGGAGGACCGTGCTTTGCCTCACAGCACGCTGGCATCCTTGGTTTTTTAAGAAATGTAACATTTAATAAACTACCTATCCAGAGGGGCTATCAAAAGATGGGCTCACGAGCACTGCCTGGCAGACACCAGAGGCAGGCACGAAAGGTGGAGCTGAAAGTGACGGGTAAATAAAATGAGAAAATGTTCGTCTCCGATTCATCTACGAGTAAACAGCTACCTGACCAGGCAAAAGCAGCAGCAGCCTGGTCGTTGCTCCTGCTTCCATCTGAGCTGCACTGGAGCTGGCTAGAGTCGTTAACTAGAGCCGCCGGGAAAGGCAAAGTGCTCGGCGGCCAGGGCTGAGCCTCGATCCAGAAGCTCTCGGGGACAAGGGCTGGGCAGCGCCCCCTGGGCTCACATCGCCCGAGGCCCAGCTCACAGCACCGCCTCGCAGGCTGATGCAATAAGAAAGGAGTTACAGAACAGGTGAAGAACGCTCGGAAAGAAAACGGCACGAGTACCCCAGAACCCCTTCGATGCTGGATCATCCACCTGGCCTCTGGGCACTAGTATTTCACTCCACCCTCATCATTAGAGACTTGGCTTGAACCGGCACTAGAAGGACATCGGCCCATTATCAGTGGGGAAGACAGATCAATGGTGGAAAGAGAAGAGAAAAAAACAAAACCCACAACCCATTCCGTGCACCCAACTGAAACTTTCGGGTTGTGTCCACTGGGTAGCAAAGTATCTCTGCAGTTCACCGAGTTCCAGAAAACTCTGGGATATGATGGGGAAATGGGGTGTGCTGCTAAGAGAAGGGAGTCGAAAATCCCATTGCGAGCACCCAGGGACTTGGTTATGTCTAAAGTGAGTCTCTGGATCCAGGCCCCAAAATGCAGCACGCTGTAAGCGGTAGGCGGAGAATGCATGGCGGGCCCGGCCTCTTCGGGGAGCAGCGAGAGCTTGGCTGGAACCCAGCAAGCCAACGATCTCTCTCCTGCAGACAGGGAAGCAGCGAGTGCCGTGCAAAGCAGATCAGCCACACTGACCAACCCAGATCTCTGGAGCTGGGTTTCCCCTCCCTGCAAGCTCCCTTGTGGCTCACGGCCTTGGCTGCGACACAAGTTTGTGCGGCGACGGCCATTAAACCACCACAATGGGCCCAGTTTGTCCAGACCTGCATTAGGCTTTTGTCAGAAGCGTTTAAGATCCCCGCAGAAGTGACCGCTCCACTGCTACAACACGGCTATCCAATTACTGGGGACGAGGCCGGCCCATGCAGTGCATTGGCAGCGACGGATAAAAAGTAGCTCTCCTTTTTTTATTTCCTAAGCAGATGATTCATAAGTTCCCTTTCTTTTAGTACAGGGGCCTCCGAATAAAAACATCCAGTTTAGGAGAAAGCATGCCAAGTATTTTTAAGATTCACCAACGACTGAGGGTAGGGGAGGAAAGACGAGCACAGAAAAGTAGCACCTGCACTGCCAGCTCACCAGGCCAGGGCACAGAACCAGCCCTGGAACCCAAAGCCGGCCCACAAGTCTTTCGCACCCTGGAAGCTACTGCCTGGGCTAGGCCTGTACCACTCCGTCCTGCACCGGAGGGAAAGTCTTGCCTAAAACGCGGGTCAAAATGAAAACGTCTGCGCAGCTTTTGCCACGATCCCCTCCCTGGAACCGCTGCCCTGCCCTCACAATTCCAATCCATAACTGGAATGCTGATTTGACTGCTTGAAATTATTCCAAGCCAGTGGAGGGTATATATGGTGTGCTGTTTACTGGCTCTTCTAAATGCATGAGCTACAGCGTGACCAATCTGACACAGCACAGCCTAAAAGCTATATAAATCTTAACAGGAAATTTTGAATATGTGGCAGCGGAAAAGGAGAGAGCGGAAAAGGGATGGTGCATTAGGATGGATACCTGGGAACCGAGAGGCCACACGGCACAATTCCGCATGTGCTTGCATGCGCCCCAAAATGCTGGACAGAGAGATGCTGCTATCCAACCACATCTGTTTTGGCTTGCTTTGACTCCTGCACAGAACAGGGGTGCGCTATCTTTTGGGGCTGCAGGCGCATCTGGTAAACTCCTGTGAGCATCACCTCAAAACGATGCAAAGGACACAAAACCTGCCCACATGATGGAGCACAGGGCAGGAGGAGGGCCTGAGCTTCGGGATCCAAAGTCTCTCCACCGTATCCCACTTTTCAGCACAGATGCAAACCCATTTCACAGGAATCCCAGTGGTTCCTCAGTAAATTTGTTAATTCTGTTTTCTTTCCATGAAGGAGGGGTAGACCACCAGGGTGGCAGCAAGACGAGTGTCCTGGGCAGCCCTACTGCCCTTGGCCCGGAGAAAAGGCAAGCATCCTTCTAGACACGACAACTGACGGCCGATACAGAGGTGATAAAGAGCCTCCAGGGCATGCTAGAAAACTAAAACAAATAAATCGATTAAAATAAATAAATAGATAGATAGATAGATAGATAGATAGATAGATAGATAAAGCAGATCTGCTGCAAGAGGCTATATTTGTGAACAGGTAAAACTGTTTGGGGGTGGCAAATCAAGATGGGTACCTAAAAGCAAGGAAGCACTGAAGTCAGCCTTGTCTTTTATTTACTACATGCTCATCGCTTGAACCCCCACTGAGAACTTATGCCTAGTAATGGAGCCCTGTTGTGGGAAGACTGTCATCCACTGGAAATTACCCTCCTGTGTAACACGATTGCCTTGAGACAGAAGCCTGTGAGGAAAGCAGCTACGGTTCTTTCAGAGGAGCAGTCAGAACGATAAAAACACATTTTACAAGGCATTAAGGGGATCAGCCTAGCTCGTCCCTGTTCTATGGTCTTCCCGCTTCTTTTCATGCACTTACCCCCTTGTTTTAAAGATAAAACAGCTCATTTATCACTGTAATTGCTGAGACACCACTTTGGGGGGCAAGCAGCTGAAAAGAAGACGTATCAATGGGGTAACGCCATGTTCATTTGCCAGCCGGCCAACTATCACCGACCTTCCGAGCCAGAGCAGAGCGCTTACCGAGCCACGCCTGCTTGATCAAGGCGGCGAGGACCGGCAACGGATGGTGGTGGCAGCAATGAGCAGAAGCGCTCATTTAGCTCTGCGGGCAGGTCAATGTTCTCCCACATTGTAGATGTGGGGACCAGTCCTGAGAGGCGTGTCTTGCCTGAGGCTGTCCGGAGGTAGGAGCAGTCCTGCTGGATCAGACCAAAGGCCAATCCTGCCCAGCCTTCGGTTTGCAGAGGGGCCAGCCAGAGAGGCAAGAGAAGCCCACGGGCCGGGCATGAGCCCAAAAGCACCCACCTGCTCGTGCTGGAATACAAAGGCAAGAGGCTCCTCCTCGGAGAGGCACCATACGGCCACCAGGAGTAGCAGCGACTGACAGCTGATCCTTCATGCATTTGCCAACGCTCCCTTTCAAGCCATCGCTGCGTCATCTCTCCCCTTTGTTTTCCTCCTCCTAAGCTAAGAACATAATTCCCTTTCCCACTGCTTAATCATTTGAGTTACCCAGTTCTGACATTTCTCCAGCTCTACAGTCTCTTTCTGAGGTGCAGTAACCAGAACACAAGTTGCACCACAGATTTCTGTAAGAACATTGTGCGTTTCGCTCTCAATTCCCTCCCTAGGGATCCCCATCATGGAATTGGCCCGAGCCACCACCATCTACCAGCTATCCGCCACAACCCCAGGGTCCTTTCCTTGCTCAGAAACTGCCGGTTTACACATCAAGGCACACAAAAAACTAGGAGTCTTTGCCCCAGTGTGCATCACTGTGCATTTGTTTACCTTACACACCATTTGCCAAGTTTAATGCCCGTTCCCCCAGTTTGGAGAGAACCTTCTGAAGCTGCACCCAATTCTGTTTATTTAAATAATCCTAAATGATTTGGTATTCGCAGAAACCTGGCCCTTCACAGCTCACCCCTACAGTACTGAGTGCATAGCAATCTTCCATCCAAGGGTCTTCCATGGGAGACTGACCAAAGTCATCTCCACCTCCATGCACCTTCTGCCTCCAGTGGATGCCCACAATCCTCTGCGTAGGGTTACGGGCAGCCACCCTGGATCTCGCTGTGAGATGCCATGCTATTCCTCTCTCCAACCTACCTCGCTACTGACTGGATCAGACAAATCCTTTGCTCCTCATCGGGCTCCCTTTTACACAAGAAAGGCAGAAGTAGTACATGTCAAGGAGCGTTCCTTGCCAGCAAGATTACTTGCAAGATCAATAGAGTCATTCACATTATCTTTTAAACTTCTTGTCAACATTCAAGGCGTAACTGCACATGACATCAGCTTGAAGATGCTAGAAGATTTATCTATGCTGATGAGATGGCTAGCCACCTATCTGAAATAGGAGAACCAAGTCAAGAACTGAAGCATCTCATGACGCAGTTTGGACATTTATCTGGTTATGAAACTAAGATACAGAAATTTGAAACCCTTAATTGAAGTATTTCAAAAATCTAATTGCCCCAGATTCTCTTTTAGATAAATTCCACGGGCCAAAGGTCTCACTGTGCACTATCTCAATATACACCTCACTATCAACAGTCAAGGGACATAACAATAATTTTCAACCAAATTAACTCAAGATTAAAACGATGGTGCAGCTCAGCCTTCTGCAACCTAGTGTTTACTGGACAGCTTGGACTTCAACTCTGATTGGCCTTCGAGGCATGGAAAATAGTCAAGAACTACAAGAAATACAGTCTAGAATTTCTGGAGCACACCAGATTAGGAAAGACTGGTCTAGCTTAAATGTCCCTTGGGGACATCATGACTTCGCTATCTTACCACAGTAGAATTTTCTATTTCGCAATTGTCGACGTTTAATTTCAGAAAAGTTGCAGGAAGGATGGCAGTACAAGTCTGACAGAATTATTTTGGCCTCTAATAAACCTACAGAAAACTTAATATCAACGTAAGATTCATAGCCTAACGAAAGATGCACCGCCTCGCTCTACCGTGTTTGGTTAAGGTTAGGCTGGCTAAGAGATTAATGTGACCCGGCAAATAAAAACAGCAAACGCGCCTTCTGCAAATCCTTCTGCATTCCAGCCTTAGGATAACAAAGAAGAAAAGGTAGCCCTGCTAGAAGGTCCCCCAACTTATCAACACATATGCTAGTGTGGGACAGATAATACCTGTAGGATTTTACCCTACGTTTCTTGACTTGTTGCAGTTTGTAGAGTTGCAACCTTTTCATCTCCATGGTCGTTTTGAAGATTTTGATTTACAAGCAAAAAGTAGATTGCTCATTGGCCTGTGAAACTAACCAACAAACCTACAAACATATTTTTTCTTAGCCCAAGGAGTCCCCCAATGACTCTGTGCAGCAGTTTTAGTAGAACAGAGGCGGGGAAGTCTGCTTCTCTTAGTGCAGTTGATCTAGCTTAAAACTGGATCCAACACATTATATCTTAATATGTATTGCTACTTCATGTATTGATTATCATCAGCAAAATGGGGGAAAGCGTCCACAAAAGGGAATTCTACCAGAGATTCAATCTTTCCTTTTTAGAGGCAGAAGACAGTTTACTTGTGAGACCAGTGTTGGGAGAGAACTGTTAAAAATGACAATGCCGTGTGATTTAACACCTTTGACATCAGACAAGTTCTGCAAAGTTGGAAATAGTAAGTACTGGTATCGTGCTAAAAAGGGAGAGATTTCTCCATCTGTGGTGAATATGTTGCAGAACTAAAGCGTATTGGAAAATTATCCAGGAAATATTATCCTTTACTAAAGTAAATGTACTTATATATCCACTTGTTTGCCTTCCTAATTTATACCAGACAACCTAGAAAGAAATAGAACATAGCATTAAAGATCACAGGAGTGGTATGCTCATTACTGGAGATATAAAGGGAAGCCTTTGAGACAAGAATAGCTCAAGAAACTGTGGGATATACTTTTATTAGTTAAAGTGCAGGCATTCTGCAAACCCTCAAATATATTCCACTATGATAATGTAGAGCCCAGTCATCATTTTGGTAAAAATAACTCGTTTTCACTAGGATATGACCAATCTGAGTGGCTATAGCTTGCTTTTCATCAGTGGATTTTATCCGAGAGAAAGTTGTTTTCGTATGAAGAGGATTGTTTGAGCTTTGGGACATTTCCTTTTAAATTAGAGAGAAATCCCAAACTTCAATGTAAGGCCCACTGCATTCAACGGGGCTTAAATCACAAATGCCTTTGCCGAATCTGCCTCCGGCAACTGTCAACATGTAACAACATGATTTTGTCCAGATTAACGCAGAATAAACCAAATGTTGTTCAGGGGTTTTCTCCCAGGCTACAAGCATGGATAGCAACCTCAATCTCAGAAGGTGCTTTTGGATCGCCTGAACCCTTCCATCTGACAAGATAATCACTAGCTCAGTTACCCTTCTAACTGATTAAGAGCCTTGAATGGATAGAGAGAAATGTTAATATTTAGATCAGATGTGCCTCCTACATGAGGAGAAGCCTATTAACCAGAAGTGTCCTCAGTTATCTTAAATTAAATGATTGCTTCCACAAAAAGCCTTTGGAGCCATCCATGGACTGGCAAGCTATTTAAATAACTGAACAGGAAGGCAGGTGCTGACAGATTATGAGTTCCCATTCACCCGTTCCGTTATGGCCACTAACAGAAAGCACACTTGTTTTTCAGTCTAATTGAATACGGTCGCATTGCCCGTGTGTACAAAAGTGGAGCGAGGCAGAAGGCAGAAGACTTGCTTGGTTCAAATGTGCTTTTCGGGTTCATCTGAGAAGATTCACTTCTGGCCCAAAGGTTTTGGCTCTTGGTGAGGAAAAGAACAAACATGGAGGTCTACAATCTGTGCAGGATCTGAAAGTAAGAGGGCAGCAGCAAATCCCAAGTGAAAAATAAAAAACCAACCTCCTAGCTCCAGTGTGGAAATAAAAGCCTGGAATCAGAAAACGTGATGTTCTGAGGGTGTGCAGGCAAAGCTGCACAGAAGCATGTCGACAGGTCCACAAATTCCTTGGTACAAAAAGCCATTTTTGCTCTACATAATGATCCAAGGATTTAGGGACTAGTTTTAAACCAAGCCTCTCAAACATTCAAAATCGCACACTCTTAGTCAGAAGGAAAGCCTTCTATTTCAAGAGAGACATAATTATAATGGACTCTCATCCTTTCAAAGCCAGTTAAGGAGCCAATTCTCCTTTTTCAGCAACGTTTAAACTCCCCATTTTATCACTCACTCTGGGAAGCCTATGACAAAAAAACCTCTTTCCTAATGATTTGTGTTGTCGGCTTGTACAAAAGGGGTATTTCCATTGCTTTTCTGAATGTTCCTTAAGGGGGAACCAAAGCAGTTCTGAATGATACAAACCTCCTTTTCCCCTGGGCCACTGCAGAGAAACAGCATCCTCCATTTTTGCAGAGGCAAACACAAGCGTTGTTGTTCAGTCCAGCACCGAGAATGTGAGCGCCTCTTAAAGCTCTTTCTAAAAGCAGGTGTTTTGGGGCAGGGGAGGGCAACCTGTGGCCCTGAAAATGCTGGAATGCAACTCCCATCAGCCCTAGCCATATAGTTACTGGTAAGGGATGCTGGAAGTTGCCATGGAATAGCACCTGGAGCCTCCCAGCTGTGCTGTAAGCAGTATCATCTGCACGATCCATTTGAGTATAACAGCCCAACCAGCTCGAGTCACCCTCTAGATAACAATTTTTCAGCAGCAGCATTTTACCACACCCGGCTTAGCCCAGGAGGTTTAGCAGCGGACGGGGTGAAGAACAGAGGGAAATCGGGGCCACGCCATGGAACTTCTGGCTATTTTGTGGCTATGAGTTTCGTGCTTTGGGTTCAGGAGAGGAAGAGCTGCATTCAAAGGATAGCAGTATTAGAGGCTATCCTTTGAATGTAGAAGTAAAATTCAATTTCTTTTTTAAAAGCTGCAGTGAATTTTAAGCATTTGTTATAGTTAAATTTTGTTCCTCATAAAACCAGATATCTAAGCGCTTTAGAGAAACAGCCCCATGTCTCAAACACAAGAACTTCCCTGTGCAGCTGCTGCTTCCCCACCCAAGCCAAAGGCATCTGCCTCTAACTCTGGGTTCAGCTGTAACTTTTGCCATCACCTTCCTGATTGCCCTAACCCTTATCTTTACCCACAGGGATAGACAAGAAAGGGAGGGGCCTGGTCCACAGCCCCTACTGGATACCAGTCAAGAAATGTATTGCTTGACTTAGGAAGCCTACACTGCTCCATTCTTCTGCAGCCCCAAACACGTACTTGGACTGCCTTGGGTGAAGATGGTCCCTGCAAAAGGGGTGGGAAGGAAGCAGTTCTCTGGATTTCCAGCTCCTTCAAGTCCCAGTAAAGAATGACCAAGCAGGCAGGGGACTTCTAGCAGCTGAAGCCCAAAGCACCAGAAGATCTGCCTGCTGCCCACCTGAGCCTGGATGTTCGCACAGGCCAAGAATTGAAAGGTGTCTTGCTAAAACCACAAAGAAAGCCACAAGTACAATTCGAATTCATGAAAACAGCATTACTATCAACACAGAATTTCAGTCGTGCAACGCTATGTCCTCGGAGTTGTTTGATCAGTTTGATGATATCAACTGCAGCCCTTTTGACTGGCTGCTAAGGTGCTTCAGAGTAATTTGGTAGACATTTTAAAAGGTGTGAGTTGGATCCAAACCAAGTTTAGTTACATCTATTTCCCATTAACCTCAATGAGACTTGAGAGTAGTTATAGGTAGGGCTGCATATAACTCATTCTTGTTCATTTCAACAAAATCTAAATGCAACCAGCCTGGTTCCAGGTACAAGAAATTTTAAAACTGCCCAGAGCAAGCAACATTTTATCCTTTCATCCTTTCTCCTCTTATACAGAACAGAGGACCACTAAGAGTACCTCTTCTGAAGTGATGCTAGTCACAACAAGCAAGCACCTAATCTACAAAGGAAATGTTATTTTTTCAGTTCCAGAAAGCTCATACAAACATAACTAATTATTCCATTAATTAATAAACCAAAACTCATGTTGCTGGATCCAGACCTGCCATTCTGTTTGCCAAGGAGCCAGACCCTCTTATGGTTTCTTCCATAAACAGACAAGCAGACAGAAAATATGGAAAGGGGGAGGCAAAGTTAGTTATGCAGAGTTCTGCATGCAGCCCTCAGCCTCACCTCCAGGACCATTCAAGAGGGTCCCATGACTCTCCGGAGCAGATTTCACTGGGCTCCAAGGGGCAGGAAGGATCAGCAAAACAACCTGCCTCTTTTGCCCAGTGCCAGATTCCAACCACTAATTGATCAAAAGTCAGTTAATATCCCTTTTCCTCAGGTAACAACCGTAGAGAGACATAATCCATGATTCACCGTTTGCATTATGAATACTGGAAGAAAAGGTAGAAGAACCAGAAAAAAGCAGACATGGGCAAAGAAGTCCAATTTAATCCCTTTCAAACTCTCCTGAAGTCAAGCCAGATGATTTATACTTCCCATATCTAGAGGGAAGCCTTTCAAATCAACATGTTAGAATGCTGCAACTTACACTACAATCATGTAATTGTGCTCCTATTTCCTTGGCGGAAGATCAACCGAGAACATGGCCCCCATGTGGAACTAACCACCCAACCCCTCTGGCAGATCAGTGATGAGAGATCTGAACAGAGGTTGGCTGAGCCCTGTTCCAAAGCACCAGACTGCAGCGTGACACCCTCACGAGTCTGCCTGAGCAGTTTGTTCTCTCTCGCTCCCCATTCTCTCGGATGCACGGCACGTCGGCCCTTTGCAAACATGGTGCCCAGATAATGCAATACCATCCCCTCAGGGAAGCATGCCTCATTTTTTGGCAGTTTTAGTTCAGTAAGCATTTTCAGGATGCAGTTTCTCATTTAACGAGGATGTAACTGCTGCTGCTTTTGGACGTGGTGGTTTCAGCTTTAGAGGGTCTGATTATTACTTTGCACCTTATTGGTTTATTTCGTCTTTTTTTTTTTAGAAAGGTGAGGTCCCTAATAAAAATACCCTGCTCACTAAGAAGCAGCTTCCCAAACTAGGACAGGGAAAAAAGCACTGTGCAGCTGCTGCCACTAGATGGCTGGCTTTCCAGGAAGTGCCATACCTGGCTTCTCCGCTCCTTTCCTCAATTAAAACAAGCAGACCAAGGCAGGCAGAACTTTAAAAAGCAGCACTGCCCCATCTGGTTCTAGTCTCACCTCTGTGCACCGTTTCCCTTTCCCTTTTCCACACAGGGGTCCTTCGCGGCAAAGGAGGCTTGCCACAACCGCTGGCGCCCCGTCACTGGCTGGTGGCTTCAAACCCCGGCTCTCCCAGAATGAGCGATTCGCCCCCAAGGACTTCTCCTTATATAATCCGAGCTGTCAGTCCCTATATTCCTCACCAGTCGCATGCCACTGGACTGTTTATAGATGGGAAAACAGGGGGCGGGGGGCGCATCCTGCCAAGGTAATTAACGCAACTGCCACCATGTCTGTTTCAAGGCCACCTTCGTAGCAGCAATTCCTTCCTCTTAACATTCCCTCAGTTGGTTTAAATGCCGAAATCATTTCCACCATGAGTGCCTTCACGAATGCAGCTGGCCCTCAAGCAGTTCCGTGTTGCAGGGGCGTGTGTGTGAACAAGCCTCCCCCGCGCATTGTCCTGACCGCATGTGAGGAGGATGGACACTTCCTGCTCCACCATCTGGGCCTGTGTGGCCAAACCCACTGCAGCAACCTGCTCAGGACGAGAGAACAGTGAAGGATCAGACCATTCCTAGCCAGGGGGGAGACACAAGGGTGTGTTGATGTGGTGGAAGCACGAGGCACAGACTGAGGGGAGGGCTGAATACACAGGAAACCGGTGATATTAACCTGAGGGTAGCAAATGGATCTGATGCTCGGTCAGAGCACCACTATTCATGATTTTATTTGCAACCAGGAGGTGTAGTGGTAAATCTGGAAGTGCGGGCGCTCATTACGAGGGGTCTCCAGAATCGACCTCCCCAAAGGAGAGTAGAAAAATGCAAGCAATGGGGCTGACCCATAGACCCAAACCCTTTCTGGGTGTTGATGCATAGCAGCATCTCATTCTACCAGTTTTCGTCTCTATCAGGAACGGGTCTTTTATAAAGTTCATGGCTAATACTAGCCATTCAAGACTTGACCACCCCAAAATACTTTGCATTGTAACAGGGGGAAAACATAGAAACATAGAAAGTCAGAAGGGGTCTCCTGGGCCATCTAGTCTGACCCCTGGCTCCAGCCGGCTCCGCTCACGACATGCCCACCGGTTGCTGAAGACATACATTTCCCCTCCCAACTGAGAAGACTGTAGCTAAGCTGAGAGGGAACAGAGAAGAGGACGGGTGCGGGGCAGATAACCACATCTCTCCAGGCTCTGCTTCCATGGCATCACTGCCTGCACCTCCAACCACTATTTCGGAAGTGCCTAAATCACCATGCAGAGAAAACCCAGCCTGGGTACCGCAGTCTCATAGCATACGCCCTGGTCAGAGATGCAGAGTGGCATATGACAATGTTTTGCCACTGGGTTTCTACAGAGGGGGATGTGATAGAGCAACTGGGAAAAGGCCTTTATCTTGCACGTGGGGAAAAGATTAGGAAATAAACCGTGAGGTCTCAGAACAGAACACCTGTGTGTAGCAGCCCCTGTCCCACACGCGCTCAGCTTGCTATTGTGCTGAGTCCAACGCCAACCCACGGGCCCCTTAAGTAAGCTGGACAGAAGTGGTGAGAAACAAACTAATCTAGTCAAGAGCGCTGAACCTCAGTAATCCGGATTCCAGTCCCCACTTAGCCATGACGTTGGCTGGGGGACTTTGGACCACTCACTGACTCTCAGCCAAACCTACCTCCTGGAGCTGTTGTTAAGTTTAACATGGTGAGCAGGATTATGTGAGATGCCTTGGATTCTTTGCAGGAAAAAGGATATAAATATAATAAATAAAGAGTTTGGCTCAGTAGCATGCAGATTTTTATATTCCCCTGCCTGGACCTCTAAGCAACAGAAATCATGTGAAGGGAAAAGCAACAGAAGGGAGGATGCTGAATCCCGTTTGATTACTATGGCTTCCCTGGTGAGCATTCTGCAGGGAGAGGATCTTTGTTTAAGTTATGATGCGGCTCTGCTAAATGTTTCTGTGCACAAAAGGAACACGACGTGTGTTACACACACAGAGACAGAGAAACTGACTCCAGTTCTGTTGCTAAGAGACTACAAAGGATAATGGCATTGGCCGTCTTTGTTTATGAAATAAATTGCTCGGGGAGAGAACAAACACAGCCTTTCGAGCCCCCTTGTGTCTTGTTCTCATTTTTAAATGAATGCAAGAAGATGACTGAGAATGGCTGAGAACATAAGCAATCTCCATTTAAAAAAATGGAAATGGAAAGGCACCCTTGAAAATGAGATGAAATGTATGGTTTCAACAGGCAAAGTCTGTAGCATTGATTAATCTTTTGGGCAACAGATACCTCCTCTCCCCCACACATGCCAGCCCCCGGCAACAATGAAAGACGGTCGCTTCTTTTCGGTAGGAGCACAAACAAGCTTGCAATAAATGGCACGCCATGCCAAGTTTTCTTCTTCAAGCCTTTCTTCATTAAAGATGACTGCACTATAAAAATAATGTGGCCATTAAAACAGTGTTAAGCATTTAGCATCTGGTCCCCAATAAAAAACCAGACCTTTTAACAAGGGCATCTTACCAGTGTAAATATTTGTTAGATTATTTCAGAAACTGAGTGAGAAGGTAAGGGTGCAGATCATCAGTGGGGCAAACATGCAGTAGCTAAACGTATTTCCAAGAGGCAAAGGGATGGCGAATCAAGCTGATGCCTGGTTAGAGCAAACGAAGATATAATGAAGTCAGGAGAAAAGCGAGGGTGTTTTGGCAGCAGAGGAAACACAATTAGGAAAAGTCACTAAGAATACCCTGTTCAGAAAACAGGACTGTGGATGGTTTGATAGATATAATCCTGGAGGCCGTGCGACCGACAAGTTTAGACCTTCAAAATGCTACACCTACTCAAAAACTCAAGCACTGCCCAAAGCAAGAAAAAAATCCAAGCACGGAGCAACTGGGTTGCCCAGGTGGAGAAGTTTGAATTACTAGCTTTCTGTCAGGGGGCATCCAGCGTTTTCCCTCTGTACCTGGGTTAGGGTGAGTGGAAGCAGGTAACCCACTAGTAACCCACTGAGCTTCATGGCCAGGTGGGGGTCTGAACCACGGTTTCCCCATGCCCTAGACCCGCACTCTGCAATACAGCACTCTGGCTCTCAAGGCAGCCACGAGCCGTGGCAGTGTGGACGTGGTGGCAACGCTCGTGAGAGGGAGAGGGGGAGAAAAAACGGAGCAAGGTCCCGCGAGATCCTGTCCGGCCCGTCACGGCACCAACCACAACGCAAGGCACTGGGCGGGGCGAGGCTGGGTTGGTTCAAAGGCTGCTGACGGCAGCGGCACCCACCTTCAGCTGCGCCCATCTTGCCCCCAGTGAGTAATGATGCAGATTGTGTCATCAGCTGGCCAAACAACGGGGGGGGGGGGCAACTGGGAGGCCAGACCACCTGGAGCGCCACCGGCTACTGAGCCCTGGGCTAGCGTTTGGTCTCCTCAATGGTGTGCCTGCGCCTCTCCTGCCGACAAGGCCTACATCCCTGAGAAACAGCGCCCACTCGAAGCTCAGGAAAGGCAGCACTCTGGAGTAAATAAAAGAGCCCCGGAACGAGCCACAGCAGGACTGCCTTGGGAAAGCACCACAAGGGGCCGTCCACCCCCCCACGCAAGCCCTCCCAAGTCATGAGGCAAGCTGTTCCTACCTCCACTACCCGAGATCTTTTCGCTACCAAGTCCAGGGATCAAACCCCAAGCTTCAGGTATGCAAAACATGGACTTATCAAGTAGTCCTCATGCCCACATGGTAAAGCGATCAAATCCATTGGCCTTAGGATCTTCCTTCTTCCCCCTGCTGCTAACAGGGCTGTCCTCGCATGTTTTCTTATGGATTCCATTTTTGGTAGCTGCGACAAACAGTAAATAAAACCTGTAGTATTTTCCCCCAGGAAGCAAACCTGTCCTTCTGGGCCCTCAAAGGTGCTTTGATTCAAAGGAACTAGCAAAGGAAATATTTCCTGCCCTTTCTTGAGAGTAGATATTTCATTTCGAGGAGCATTTCGAGGAGATGGAAAACATGCAGATAAGCAGCAGAGTGAACCTGATGCAAGCAATTTCTTGTCTAGGCAGCACCAGTTCAACAAATTCCAAACATTTGCAAGGGTGTTGGGAAATTAGCTTGTCACAGGGGATGGCAGATAGGAGACGAGGATTTTCTTTTCTATTTATGACAAACGGCACTTTAAAACTGAAGCCAGGTGCTGAAGGGTATTTTAAAATTTATGAACTTGTAAATCCACAAACACAGCCAATTAAGGTTTATCACCATCAAGGTTTAACTACCCTTAGATATAAATTTAAGGGGTTCTTTGAATCTAAGGTTGTTTACTTCCAACCAAGCAACGTAGTAAAATGATTTAAAATATTTAAAAGACAGCACATTTCAAGATAAAAGTTACAGTTGTCAAGAGCAGTGTGAGAGTTCTGTGGAGGCAAGTGTGCACCGGAATACCACTCTTTTTACCGGGAGACTTGAAAATTCAGTTACAGCGGGTGCTGAGCAGCAGAGCGCTGCAATTCTGGGACAAGGTGAAGGTCTCCAAGGATGGAGCACATGCTGGAATTGGTGGAGACTCCCAGGTTCCCTCCCTGGCTTCACCAGGTAAGGCCAGGAAGCGAGGGATTTTTGCCTGAACTCCAAAGAGTCACTGCTTGGTAGTACAGATAAAACTGAGCTACGATTTGGAATAAGGCGCCTCCCCATATTCCTCTGTAGCCAGAGATACTGCTTCAAAATGCTCTGCCTTTAAAACCAAGTAACCAGACATGCTGGAATCATTTGTGTACTCTTTTGCTCTAAAGACTTCGTTTTCAGAGAAGTGTGAAATACAAAAGCTCTAACAATGCTACAAGACAATCTCTTTTTCAGAGGGGTGGGAAGAGGTACTAGGCAAGTGAGGAAATACTTGTTTAATTTCCTATGTTTTAAATTAACAGTGGAGATTATATATTTTATAAGCTGCTGCTGCTACATGGGGGGTGGGTGGGTGGGCAATCTTTATCAGTTTCACAGTGAGCGCATTTCAAAACTCTTTGAAAATGAAGGATAGCGTTTTCGCCCCGCCCGGCTCTTTGAGGGTGCCACTTTCCCCTGCACACGGTTCCAACAGGAGCCAGGTCCCCTTGACGTTGCAAAGACAACCTAGGTCCAGGGTTGTAAAGTGAATTCAATTAGCAAGCCTGCTGTTCTTCATCATCAACATCAGGACGATAATTAAGGCCCCAGTACCACTCTGCACAAACATCCCTGCACATTGTGGGGTTCCACAGCAGCCGGGAACTCTGCCTTCAGCTAGCATGCATAAAAAAACAGAATTAATAACTATCCAAGTATGGACGGGTGACTTAATCGGTTTCGATTAGATGCAGCTCAGCCTGGAGCTTCTGTTATTTAAATGTGTTCACGGTGTTTAATTAAAAAGCCTAACAAATGTGGGGAGGGTGGCTTTCAATCCTTATCTTTATTTCTACATCTTTTGTTAGCCTTATTGATTCTAGGTGGACTGAACAACAGTCTGAAAATGTGGCCAGGATCCTTTGGTCTCTTTGCTCTTTGAGACCAAAGTTCTTTGAGACCTACTATCTGGTACTTGTCCTTACGATACGATCCACAGTAGGAATGGCAAAGGGACACCTTCCAAAGGAAGGCCAGGCGAGCACCATCTCTGCTTCCCTTCCACCATCAGCAGGTTAGGATATTTTAATCAGGCAGGCCTCGGGCTCTGAAGTTGGCTTGTGTGCTGACAGAACTGTTAACTGGTGGGCACGATTCAGCATCTGGAGTGCCCTGACTTTGCATTCTTCAAAAAAAGAGCAATGCTTCTAGTCCTCATGATGGTGAGAACAGGTCAAAACATTTGCAGACAATGTTTCGTGCCCTCTAAGAAACCCAAGGCAGATGGAGGAGGGTTTCTAGTGATGAGGTAACATGAATGATATAAAATTGTGCTAATAGGCTCATGTAGAAATTAAATGGTGGAGTGCTTGAGCTAAGGGCCCACTTCAGGTGTGAGATTATGGAATTTTCTCCCCTTCTAACATCTCCTGAAAAATGTTTCATCTCAGCAAAACTTTAGTTCTTACTGTTTTATTATTTGCTCTCAGGAGCTTGATTTGTCTTTGTTTTTTCCCTTAAACTGTTGCTTTAAATTCTTGGTTATGATGGTGATTTATCACTATTTTAGGTTTTAATGTTTTTAATCTGGTAAACCACTTCATGTGTCAACAGACATTAAACTGGACTAAAGAGAATGAAGTCAAATAACTGATTTACCTTTGTTTAGAATGAAGCATAATATGCAAAGTGGAAAACGAGGTTTGCAAGACACTAAATGGTAATTCTCACCAAATAAATCAAACTTGAAACGGATTATTTCTATATTAAGCGCATCCACAGTTCTTTGACACTCGATTCTTAAAACTTACCTCCTCTATTTGCTTCCCTCACTCTTGCTAAAGCCTGATGCACTGAGAACTCCTCCGGCCACAAAAAGACTCTTCACAGCCAGGGCCGAAGCGGCGCTGGCCATTTTAGGTGAGGGGGAAGGTGTCCCTCCCTGACAATGCAGGTGAAGTCACAGATGTTCTGGGGGGTGACAGCACGGCTGGCCGCACCAAATGGAGAAGTTCATTTCTGCCAGGACTGTGCTTGTCCAGGGCTCCGGAGAGCTCCTGGCTACAGTTTTTAACTGCTGCTTAGAGGAGGTAGGGCAGGGAGCAGGAAGAAAAAGCCTGCTTTTCAATGTTCCTGAAAACTTCCCTTGCTTTATTACGCATGCGTTAAAAGATGCATGCTTGGGGCTGGCTAGCAGCCGGAAACCTGCGTGTATCATGGTTATACTGCAGGATTCCCCGAGAAGGGTGCTTCCATGCCCCTGCTGAAGCCCGTCCCTACAGCCCACAGGTGAGAGCTCAACTCTTTGGTACCCCCTCCTCACCCAATTTAGTTCCCCCCTAAAGGACACCGGCTTATTAAGCAATCGAGCTGGCCAATGCCCTCCACAACGCCACCGCCACCGACTATTTTCAACATTATGGGAGTCATCTGGAACTCAGTGTGCCTGTCAGGCTAATTTAGAGATTGAAAGCAAAGTGTTCCTTCGGTTCACACTCAACTGGGGAGCTGAGCAGGCGGCGTGCCCTGTTTTTGGGTGGCACCATTTTGCTGCCAAATGCAAGATTGAAGGCAGGGCGCCCACGGCATCCTGAAAGGTGCTGAGTGGCTTCAGCCTCACAGGAATCTGGAATGGGGAAATCTGGAGGATGCTCTGGTACTGTGTGAAGAATCCACAAGCAATAAAGGGGGGGGGATATGGACCCATGAAGCTCCTAAAGTGACTGGCTTTTTGCTTACAAGGTAGTATCAGAGATCCACCTCAACCACCTGGAAAAGGTCTGTGAAGCTCCAAGGGTGGAGCTATAAAAATAAGAGATGGCTTGGGGTCTGGATACCTGCCAGATGCGACTGGAAAGTGGGGCGGGGGGCTGGGAATAGAAAAATGAGGAGACGTGCCGTGACTGACAGCAGCGTCCAGAACGAACGACTGCTGTTCCGCGGGCCCACAGCATTCACTCTTTGGGGGCGGGGTATCATTTTCCATTAGCAGCCCCTGCCTTCCCTTTTGATTTGTAAAGTTCCATGCGCCATCTTTTAAGGCTGACTTTTGATCAAAGCAAGGAGCTGAAATGTCAACGGTGCTTTCAGTACAGAAAAGACGGGGCAGGGGGAAGAAGAGACTGGCTGGTTTATGACTCCACTCTGGGCCTCAACAGCTGCACGTTCAGCCTCTGGGCTCCACCACTGCCCTCCTCCCCCCTTTACCCCCCCCCCCCAGCCCACCACTTCTGTTCCACACTTACTTCCGCCTGCAGAGAAGCACCACCTGGAGCAGCAAACACCTCCAAGCCGTGCCCGGACCTCTAGCATGGTGCTGACACTAAATTCAAGTAATACAGCAAGAACCACCAGAAAACCGCCGCCCACCTTGTCCTGGTCGGCACCAGCAATGCTCCAAGAACCTTTGCCACGCCTCCTGAGGGAAAAGCCACCACAGGCGCAGCCAACCGCGAGGCCGCTCTCTGGAGCGGCCTTACCGGCCGCTGGTTGGGGTGACCTGGCAGGACGTGCCGGGGAGGCCCCAGGCTGTCAGGGGGAGGCCGTGTGCCTTGGGGCTGAAAGGCCCGTGTGGAAAAGGAGGCTTGACTTCACTCTTTCCGTGCAAAGCAGAAGCACAGAAAGGGTCCCCCCACCCCTTTAGCTCGTTAGGCGTGATTAATCTAGGGTTTGTTGGCCTAGAGGGAGCCTACGTGCAGCCCAAGTGGACAAATCTCGAGGAGAGAAGGAAGAGCTCAAGCAGCGAGGTGGAAAGAGGCCCTGCTCACCACTTCGTCTTCCGTCCAGCACTTCTCAATGAGTTTCGGCACGGGCTTCTTCACCAGGCGTTGGAGGGCTTTGCCAGCGTCATAGTTGCTTTCGTGCAGCTAAAGGAGAGAGAGAACAGCAAGCCGATCAGTGGAAAGAACCGAGGGGGAAGGAGGGAATAAGAAAAGGGTGTCCGTACACCCGCGTTTTTCTGAACCGTTTTTCCAAGAAAGATCCAGAGCCAAAGCGGATATTTAAAAGTCTGCCCTGCAGCATTTTCCAAAAGCATTAAAATACATCCACTGGAAGGAAACCATACCCCCCCCCCCCAAAAAAAAAGAAAAGACAGAGTTGCTGCTGCCTTCAAAAGAGACAGGTTCCTTCACAGCCTTTTCTCATTCGCAGTGACTCGATGGGCAGAGCCAGTCCTTTGGCAAGGGAGCGTGTCCGCGGGCAGAAGCAGGGAACTTGCCCCCCCCCCCCCAGAGGTTCTGGCCTACTAGTCCCCTCAATCCTGGAGAGCACAGCCTAGGGGGAAGACTGAGGAAGCTAAAGGCCAACACATCCGGACAGCCACAAGCTGCTCTCCTTGCTCTTGCAGTACTGCGGAAAGGCACTTGGTTTGCATCGGAGTTTTCATGGGGGTTTCAAGCCCACCCCACGCCTATTCTTGAACAAACGAAGAATTGCACATGGTGGAGAAAGTGGAGAGAGAGACATGTTTCTCTCTCTCTGTCACAGTACTAGAACCCCGAAAGAGTCCATCCCATGAAGGAGGATGGTTGGAGATCCAGAATAGATGTTTTTTTTAAAAAAAAACAGTGCATATTAAAAACTACAGAATCCAGGAGATACAATGACAGCCACCAACTTGGATGGTTTTAAAAAAAGAGTGGACAAATTCATGAAGGAGAAGGCCACCCACAGCTGTTCACCCTGACGGCCACATGCTACCTCCAGTAGCAGAGGCAGTATGCCTGTTGCTGGGGAACATGGGTGGGAGAGTGCCCTTGCACACACAACCTGCTTGTGAGATCCATTGGGCAGCTGGCTGACTACTGTGTCGGCAGGAGGCTGAACTGGAGTGGGGGGAGGCTTGGCTGACCTCTGGGGTGCTCTGCAGGAAGTAGAGAAAAGGGGCTTCTAGCGACTGGACACTGTCTGCAGGCCTGGTCCAACTGACACTGTAAATGGCCCACTGGCGCCAGGAGCTGTGCAAAGCAACCGCCAAAGGCCTCGTGCAAGTGTTCCTGCTCAGCTCGCATTCAGGTGCAGCGGCTGCAGGGCATTCCAGCCCAGCTCACCACCCACGGCAGTGACGATTCAGCAAGAGTATTTGAGGCAAAGGGTATGAATTCTAGGCAGGGCCCATTTGTGGGAAACGAGACACTGACTGAAAGTGTTCACGTCTCCCGGCCACCCCCCCCTGCCCTCACGCACCTCCCCGTTTGGGTTGCTCTGCTCCCAGCCTCCTCCGTATGACTCATGGAAGGAATCTATTTTTGCCTGAAGGAACAGAACAAAATTTCCTTCCTTTCCTCTAATGAACAAGCTTAAAAACTGGAAGAAGAACAAGGCCGGAAGAAGGCCAAGAACAATGGGCCAACCGTCAGCGAGAAAGGTGGCGGGACGGTTTAGCAGCATTTCTGTCACTCAGAAGCAAGATCAGACCTTGCTTTCATTGTGCACTCAAATCCCCAGTTAGACAGAAGACTGCGGGGCACGTCTGGGCTACTCCTCCAGGCCTTTAGCGGAGGGCTGAAGGGCAGGGAAGCGATGCTGCTTTGAAAGGCTGGGCGCATGCTCTGTGTTGGGGTGCAGAGCATCAGGCCTGGGGCCACCTCCGGCCCTCCTGGGCTCATCCAAAGGGCCACACCCCCTTTTCATCCTTGCCCCTCCTTTGCACACCCAGTGAGACACTCAGTCACGTCCTGGGGCTCTGAGGTTGCTTTTCAACAGAGGCCTGCCTTTCAGAACTCTGAATATGATTATCACGGAGAGACCGACGCCTCTTCGCATTTTCTTTTGCGGTCGATCCACCGAGAGCGTTCAAATATAAGTCAAATG
Organism: Varanus komodoensis; assembly: GCF_004798865.1. Taxonomy (NCBI): domain Eukaryota; kingdom Metazoa; phylum Chordata; class Lepidosauria; order Squamata; family Varanidae; genus Varanus; species Varanus komodoensis. Next base: position 2,108,168 of record NW_025336059.1, read on the forward strand.
TTCCCTGCGTGGCAATTTGGTCCAACTCTGGCCAGGCACTTCTCCCACAATGCACTGCAAAGTTTCATCACATTGCTAACATTCTACTCTTCCACCAAGGAAAGTTATCTCGGCTTTGATAAATCAACTCCCGTTCCAACCGTGCTGGCTCATCTTCAACATGCAGTGTAATGACCACTGTGCCAGAGCAAAGGGACATAGTTGCAAAGGCCTCTTGGTCAAGGCAGACCACAGATGACTTCGGACTGATCCCCAGCTTCACTCCTCATTTACTTAAGATGTTTTCATTTTCATTTATTTCTTATGTTTCCAATCCAAGCTTCGCTCGGCGTATTGCAAGCAGTTAAAAGAACGGAATGCCATAAAAACGGTTAAAAGAATAAGATGCAGTACAAGCCAAAAAGCAGCATAGGAATAAATACAGCCATATACATACATACATGAACAGCCATAAAATACTAGAAGCTTGCTAGGAAGAGCAAATGAGCTCCTCGGAGGAAAACAAATATAAAAATGTGATTATGGAATGAATCCTACAGTAAGTATTCTAATCTTCTGTCGTTCTTCTCATCTGGTTGGGATGGGGGAGCAAGCCATGGCTTAGCCATTGAGCCGCCGCTTTGAATGTCAGCACCCCAGGTTTTGTCCCTGGCATTTCTGGCAGTGCTGGGAAAAAAACCTGAAACCCTGAAAGGTGGCTGGTACTGCACATGGAGAAACATCAAGAACATTCACACAGAAGAGAGATAAATCTGTACTGGTTATACACAGAGTCTTCTGACAGAAAAAGAAGAAAGATGGAAGCCACAAATGTAGCCAACGATGCTACCATCAAGCCACCGCCACCAAGGATGGTACATAGACCAATGTATAAAAAGAATGGAGCGAGGAGTGGGTGGTACATGAATACTGTTACCTAAATATCTCCTAATCCTCAGCAATGGGCAACATACATTATTCTGGATTTTACAGGCCACCTGCAAACTAAATAGAAACATATTTTTAAAAATCCTTTTCCAAGCCAGCCACTCAAGAGCAGCTTGTGGATGAGCACCAGCTGCACACAAAAACGAAAAAGTCCCCCCACCACCACCAGCACCCCAAAATGGAAAGAAAGACATCAGCATGTGCCTTTTAGATCACAATGCTACCTCCCCCACCCAAAACTCAGGCCAAAAAATAAAAAAAATCCCAAACCCATCCCTGCCCCTGCTCTTCCTTCATATTACAGAGGATGCGATGCAGCCCCACATCACAGGCAGGGCTTATTAGCATAAACTCTGCCACATTAGCGTGGGGTTAGGGTGGGGGCTGCAGGGGGCGGCTGTTGCGCTTCAGCCCCCACTTCACAACAGAGCTGCCATTTTCTGGCCGTGCGATACCGCAAATAAATCCTCCTTTTGGCATGGCTCAGCCGTCAGCTCCTCTGTTCAGTAATGAATCCATGAATTACGTCTCGCCGGGCTGACACTCCTAGGTCTTGCACATCAAAATATTGTTCTTCGGTTGTAATTTATAACTTAATTTAAACGTCCCTTTCCCTGTGACCTTCCCTGCATCAGAACAGCGCTGCATCTGGCAGCTCTGACTTCAGCGAGGCACTCCGCTGCAATTACACTCATTACGGGCCTTGCCTGAAAGCCACTGCAGGCATTTGGGCACAGATTCTCGCTGTAATATGGAATAATTGGGAGTCCATTAAGAACAGAGTTAGATTTCAGAATGGCATTCTCTTATGGGGAGGGGCGGGAGGCAGGGATGGAAGAGAAAGAGGAGAGAGAAACACGGTCTCCCTGTTACGGGTCTGTATCCATCGGTACTTGGTCTCGATGCACAAAGTCTCACATCATTCAGTCTCCAGTTGAAAGGAGCAGGTAGCAAGAGGCGGGAGAACCCAAGACCACAGAGGGCTCCTGCCACTCCGAACTGTCTAATACTTGACAACTAACACTGGTTGTCTAATACTAAGGCTAAATGAGCAAACTGCTTGGCCAGATATGCAGCAGCCTCTTACGTTCCTGAGGCGCTGGGCTCTCTCCTCACTCCTGGGATTATGCAGCAACTGGAACTTCAGGACAACGGAAGAGACCTGGAGATTTTCCAGACCAGTAAGTGCCAAAGATGGCAGTACATTTGCTCTTGGCTGTAGGAAAAGGTTGGGCAAAGGGATGCCTGCAGGCTAGGCACCCTTCTCAGCACCCTATTCCTCCTAGTCAAAACACAACACAACAACACAACACAGGACTTTAAAAAAAAAACAACTGATGGATGGGATCCCTTCAAAACAAGGCGCGCCACCTTCATTTCCGCAAATGCCTCCGGGCCATGCAGGGGCTCGGAGACGAAGATGGCTGGAGATGCTGTCCTTTGCAGCACGCCCAGCCACCAAGGAAGCAAAGCAGGGCAAGGACGGGGACGCCTGTCACTCCTGCGCAATAAGGAGATACAGCAGTGCTCAAATAAGTGCACGATCCTATGGCTGTTTGGACGGGGGGGAAGTACATTTCCCAGCATGCTCCAGCCATCCTGCTTGGGTGGAGAATGCAAAGAACTGCGAGGACTGTTTTCTGTCCAACTAAGCACAGGTTAGCAGGGGTATATTAGGAGTTGCAGAAATGGGCACAGGACTGCACCCTGGTATGCCTTACATATATCAGGAAACTAAAGTCAAGCTACCACCATACCAGCTGAACACCTGGCGTGGACCCAGTTCTCCAGTGACTTGCATGTTTAGCAATAGATTAAAAATACTTTGAAGGGGAGGGCAGAGTCATCTTCCCACTTCGAGCAACCTGTTCAAAACAAATGTACTTTTCTTTAGGATTAACACTGTGCAGCATTTTGAAATGTATAAGGGGGAAAATGAAACCCTCCAAATCTCAAACATAAATTAAAGTTATAAATTAAAATTATACAGAGACAGGACTATAAAACGTGAGCAGGCTTACAGTTTGTGTGTTTTAATTATGGAAGTAATAGACAGGGCTCCGTGATATTAAGAAGAAAGAGGCTCATCCTATTGTGAGAGGAAAGAAAGTCTTTTTCAAGCTTTAGACTGGTATATGTTTACTTCCATTTAAGGAGAAACAAATCCACGTGCATTTGAAATGAATCCTTTGAAGAATAATTTGAGAAAAAAAATCTGCTCTTACCAAGACATCTGCATGTTTTCTGGTGTTCTCGTTAATCTGTTCTTTTATGCCTGCTGATCTGCGAGTTATTAGAGACAGACTCTGTGTCAATTTAGACTTTGACACTCTTTGAGGGGAGCCTTAATAAAGTCTTTTCTGCCTGTTTGTACTTCTAAAGGAGAGAAGCGAGGAACACGTGCAAGCTGATGAACGAATGCAGATAAGCTGCAAGTGTTCTCACATTAAACTGTGGGTAGGGGGGAGGCACAGAACGGGCTGCAGTCTTCCAGGAGCGATTTCCACTCTGGGAAAGACCTGTAGCTCAGCGGCGGAGCCCATGGTTTTCATGCACGGGATCCATGATTCACTCCACAGCATCTCCACAGTTAAAGGTGCAGTCCTAGGCAAGTATGTATTGAAAGAAGCTAGCTGATAATGCTAGGACTTGCAAGACACCTTTCCACCTACATATGCACAGAACTGTTTCTTAAAAGGATAAGGCAGCTGATGACAGGACAAACTGCTCCCTAGGATAACCATTGCCAGGCAGAAGAAACCAGCCCTCACCAATCGGGTGTTCTCCAGATGTTTTGGACGGCTTCCCATCAGCCCCACCAACTTGGCTAATGTTCAGGAATTCTAGGCGCTGTAGTCCAAAGTACATGGATGGCACCAGGCCAGGGAAGGGTGAAATCGCTGGATACTAGGCTGGAGGTACAACCACCCAACAGAAGGCGGCTGCCGGTGTTCCTATGAGCCTCCAGAAAGGAAGCCTTCACCATGTTCAGGCTGGGGTCACGGGGGCTGCACTGAAGCCTGGAGGACACCTTACCACTCCGAGCCAGAGCCCCTTGGGCAAGTTGCTGGAGTTGGGGCATCAAATGCCGCAGGGAGGAGAGAAGGCCAGTGTCCTGGTACTTCTGCCAGGCCTGCACAGGCAGCCTCACCCAGCCTGCTAAATGCAAGGGCTGGTGCTACACAGGTTTCTCCTGTGTCTAAAAAGGCAGCTCCATGGGAAAGATCCCACCAGAGGCCGATGGGGGGAGCCCTGCCATCCACAGCAGCTCTCTTGCCCTGCAGGTATCAAAGCAGAATTAAGCAGGAGAACATCAATGCAATCACTTTGTTTAGAGTGCTGCTTGGAGGGGAAGCCACACTGGTATCCAGGGCAAGGACTGGTGCTGGGGGCTTCATCTCATTGCCCCTGCTGATGACCCCATCCAAACATCCACACTGCATGCAAATTTGGCCCATGATCAGCAGTCACCCGACTGACTGAGGTGCAATCTGATAAATGTTTGGACAGAAAAACGTCTTCCGGTGCTCAACATGGCCGGTTGGGGCATGCTGGGAGTTTTTTCTGTTAAACATGGCTGGGACGGTACATGAAAAGAGATCAAACCAGTCAGTTTGAGAGGAGAGCAACCCTGACTGCTCTTTAGAAGGCCAAATACTAAAGATGAAACTCAAAGACTTCGGCCACCTAATGAGAAGGAAGGACTCCCCGGAGAAGAGCCTGATGCTGGGAACAATTGACGGCAAAAGGATAGCGGGACGGCAGAGGATGAGGTGGCTGGATGGAGTCACTGGGCCAGTGGGTGTGGGCTTGGGTGGACTCCAGGGGATGGTGAAGGACAGGAAGGCCCGGAGGAGCGTTGTCCATGGGGTCGCGATGGGTCGGGCACGACTTTGTGACTAAACAAACAAACAAGGATGGTAAATGCCCTACGCCTAGCTTCCAACATATACAGCAGGCCGTATGAACAAAAGGGACCGATTGTTTCCAAGCAGGACATTTTCCATCTCATTTGATCTGGCCAGAAAGGCACTGAAATACAACTTGGAATAAACAAACATAACCTCATATTAAAAATCCAAATCCCCACCACCACCACACATGTGCACGCACAGAAACGTCTACTCATGATATTAGGTAAATAATCATTGGAAGAAGTTGTTCAACTAGATAATATGAATGCTGCACAGTGAAAACTTCCCCTGGTCTTCATTTCTATTGGGTGTAATTAACGATAAATCATAGTGAAGGTTACAGCACGCTGTTATTGCATAAATAAAACACTAGCAAAGAAACTTGTCAGGACTGATTTATGTGAAGCGCTACTCCGAAGTTTATTGCATTTCCATAATAAGAAAGCATAGAGCACATCCATTTCTTACTATCAATCTTGGGAGCTCTGTATTATCATTCCTAAATACACACACACACACCCCTTAATGCAACAGAAGGCACTTAGCGGCTGGAAGAGCAGGTGCTTGTCCCACAAATGGGCAGAGAAGGAAGGAAGGAAGGAAGGAAGGAAGGAAGGAAGGAAGGAAGGAAGGAAGGAAGGAAGGAGGGGCAGGCAGATCATGGCCGGCCCAGGTTTGCCCCGCTGTAGAAGCGGCCACATGTCTCACGCAAGCACTCAGTGCCAGGCTCAAACCACGCCTGGGCGAGTGGAGGCGGGCAGCACGCAGCATTTCCGCGGCCTCCCTGCGTCAGCTCCCTCCCGAGTACAAATGGGAGATCCATGCTGTGGAGTGTCTCCCGACGGGAATGAGCCCAGAGCGCTGCCTCCGCGGACAGCAAAGAGCCCCACGTGCGTGGCAGCAAGCAGTTCTTGCCCAAGGCAGTGGGGGCTCGTGTGACGCGGGACTTCATGCCAGCCAGCGCTGTCTCCCACCACCCCCTGGTGTCCCACAGAGCTATTTCATGAAGGCACAAGCAGGCAGGGGTCTGCGTGCCTGTTTGTGTACACAGGGTCTGTGAAATGGGTTCAGGAGAAGGCCTGAAGGTTGACTTAGGGGTGGAGGTCAATCTGCTAGCTGCACATGAGGATGCCACACACACACACACACACACACACACACACACACACACAATCACACAGAGCGCCCCTTATCCAACCAGGTAGCCCTCTGGCATTATCAGAAAACTTGGCTGCACTATCAATCTGTATAAGGGAAGTAAGATATTGTCAGTTTTATTTTCAATTCATGTCCTAATTGCGCCTAAATTAGTCCTGGGCACACAGGCTTTTGAAGCTAATCATCAGCTTTAAGGTAGTTTTGCATTTGTCTCATAACAACATGGAACTGGCTTAAAGGGCTGTTGTAAGAATTGCAGAGTGGCAGGGTATATTCATTAGGTCTCAAAAGAACAAACTTCAAGATGTTTACAAATATTCCTGCCCTTCTTCACTACGTCAAAGAACTTTATTTATTTCATTAGTATGTCACCCAATAGCCAAGGCTCTCTGTGTAGTTAATGGAAGATAAAAATAAACAAAATTAAAACACACACACACACACACAAATTCAAAAGAACAAAACCATTACAGCCAGCTCCCTATCCCTACTAGCTGAAATGAACAATGAAATCAAGGCATAAAGAAACAAGACAAGCCTTATTTCCCAGGCTTTGAAATAGAAAGGCTCCTGCCTAAGCCGTATCAGGCATCCAAACGGCAGGAAGATTCAGAATGCTATTAAAATAGAAGCTGGACACAAGAGGAGGAGTTACACTATGAATGATTTCTGTCTCTGTGGTGCTTTTTTTGAGGCCGAGGAGAAAATCTCTATCCCCAAAGTGCTTTGTGATTTGCAGGTGGGGCAGAAAAGCCCAAGACCCACATGGGAAGGTTCTAACAAGCGGAGACTTACAGTGTTGAGCGCGTTGAGAGTAGTGTCATCACGGGAGGCTGCAACACACCCGTCTTCTGTGGATCCTCCATCACACATCCCTGCAAAAGCTGCCATGCTCCTTGAAAAGTTAATGGGAAAAATGTTCTTATTATCCCATGACAAAACATGCTAAATAAGCAAAGAAAGAAAACTTCTTGCGAACTTGGTTTGAACTTGGCAGCACCTGTGTCCATGCAAACTGGACAATTTATCTCCAAAAATCTTCTTGGAACGTTACACACCTGGGTGATTCTGGACCTTTATCCCTCAATAGGACCTTGGAGCTGGAAGTCACCTGTCCCTGATACCAAAACAGGGGAAATACATCAATGTTCCTTTACCTTGCTGCCCTCAGGTACATGAGGAGGTCGCAGTCGTTGACCCCAGGCATCCACACAAGCTCCTCATGCTGAGTCACAGTGTCACTATCTCCCGAAGGGAATGGCTGCAGCTCTGGGAGTTTCGCCTGGTGGGGAAAACAAGAGGGAGCTTGTTGAGAGGGAGGCTGGACTGCGTCGTCCAGTCTTGACCATGAGCCCAGGAGGCAAAGAGAGGCAGGCTACCAGAACGCCACCTCCCTGCTCCCCTGTGGGAAGATCAGCTGCCCCAAGTGACCAGGCAGGGCTGCTTTCAATGGGCACTTGGTGCCTGTTTTCCAGCCCTCTCTTTACAGGTCTTAACATTTCACAAACGGGTATGTGCGGTCAGCTGAAGGAGTAGAATTCAGGATGGTGTTTAATTTATTTGTTTTGTTTTATGCTGCCCGCTGGCCAAAGCTCTCTGGGCAGTTCACAACCATTGAAGCGAAAAGGCTTCCTCGCAAAGTTGATAAAAGACTCATCCCCATTTCACAGAAGGCAGGAACAAGTCATTAACTTCACCACAGCCACTCGGGTTTCTTTGCCAGAGGCTGGATCCAATCACATCGCCTCCTAGAAAACAGGTGTTTTCCTTTACCTAAGAGATCCCCCCCGACACACTGACCTTGCAAACCCCCCCCCCCCCATCCCTGCATTCCCACCTTGGCCCTGGGAAATCAAGGCTGCCAACTTGACCGACAGGCAATTCCAGAGCGGGAATGTATCATGACATGCAGGAACTCTGTGCCACACTGCAAGGTTCAATTAACAGCCCTCAAGATCAGCAGCAATGGGTGCACGACTATATAGAACTTTTCGAGCCTGTAATTACCTTAGACAGTTACAGCACAAATCACATCCGAGAGGCAGGATTTTATATATACCATATGCAACCAGTAATTAGTAGCACAAGTTCGGAAGCGTCTCGTGTGCTCCCTTTGTATTTCTCTCCCATTTCTTTTCCAGGGAGGAAAGGACGTGACGCGGCTTCACTGCTGACTAGCGAGGCACTGGCCACGGCTGCGTCTGGCACCAACGAGGGGCTGCAGGCAAGCGGGCTGGTGCCCTGGTGCTGGCAGGGGCCAAAACAGGACCCTCACACCAGCGCGTTTTCCCCCTCCCTGCAAGGGCGTCGGGAAAAAGGGGAGCAGTGGCGAAAGCAGCCGGAGTGCCTGAGAAGCACCCAGAAAAAAGAACGAGAAGGTGAAGCGCCAGCAAGCAGCCCTCCTTTGCCTACAGTGGCTGATGTGAACCGCAGCACTGCCAAAATCAGGGCCCCTTTAGAACAGCCTTGCCGCCTAGAAGAGCCTGCAAATGTTCACAAACGTGAGGTCTGGGAAAAAAGGGGACTGTGTAAAGCTCTCCTCCCTAGTCGCTGGGAACCGAGTCACTTGCCCTCCGTGAGTAGCTACAGCCAGGCCAACATTATAAGCAAAAGCTCTCATATTCCCAAATGCCAAGAGCTGGGCTTAACTGGGTGGTTTCTTCCCCCGTGTCCCTGCGGAAGTGAGGCAAGGGCCCGCCTCTTCCGCAACCCCTCACGCTTGCTAGGGGGCTTGAGGGCAAGCAGAGGTCTGGATGGCAAGCCACACTGCTATCTGAGGGCTCCTGGTCAGGAGCGAGGCTCTGCTGGCCGAGGACCAGGGGCCCGTAAGCAATGTGATGGCCCAAACACTCCTGGGGCAGGTTCCCAAATGCTTGGAGAGGCAGGGAAACGCTGCAAGCCCTGGAGTTTTGACTCAGAGGTCCAGGAACATCCCGTGTGAAGTTGTGCTGCGTTGCCCTATTGCGACACATGATGGACCGATGAATGACGCCTTGTATTGGGCAGATCAGAGAAGTCCTGGAGCCTCTTTTGCCTGGAAGAGATAGTCCACCTCTGATATTCATAATGCAAGGAAGGCTTACCTGATGGCTCGGCCCAACCCGGATTTCACCCTGGGTGCTGTTCAGCCTCCTGCAAGTGAAAGATACAGAACCAGGATTAAAGGAACTGTGTAACGCTGATCTCCCAGCACGGTTTGAACATGAATACCTATGATCGTGACAGTACGAATGGGAAGAAAAACACGCTCTCTCTATTTAGTCTTCAGTGACATATTGAAAGGTTACGGAATAAAATCGAAATCATAACCAAGTCTGTGTCAAACCTCCAGAGGCTATTTTTATCCAGTAGGAACAGAATGTAAAATGGAGACTCACGCAACGCTTCTCAAAGGCACACAAAAATCTACATTAAAGCCACGGCATTCTATCAGCAGCAGCATTTGAAAAACCCTTGTTCAAAATGTGGAAAATGTTAAAAGATGACATGGCAGATCAGTGATTTTCTGTTCAGCCTTAGCCAAATCTTAGATGTTTCTGAAAGAGAAACCAAGACTGTATCATCAGATGCCTTAACAGAATCACAACCCACTTCCCCCTCCTCCTGAATTTATCTTCTTTCACTGTGCATTTTGTGAAAGATACCCTGGGGTGGATTTAGTCTCTTAGGGGCATGGAAGTCCTGCTCAAGGGAGAAACTGGAAATACTGAAGAGGCTTTCCTCTCCCTTTTTCCCTTTGGCAAATTGTATACAAACTGCACAGGGGACAGAAATGTAGTAATAATTACAATCATAAGTGGGAGATAGACAACTTGCTTGCACATTTTGAAGTACCAGAGTTTAAAGAAATAAATGGTGCTGCCAGATTCCACCGCCGCCCCCTCCACTTTTTACGCCTCAGCCAAGCAACGTCTCCACAACAGGCTGCCATCTAGCTGCTTGCAAAGGATGCCACCTATCGAAGGCAGATTCTTGGTCTTATCCGATCTGTCCCACCCCTGCGGCTTCACTCAGCTTAGCGCTTGCGAGTATGAGGGACCAGGCTGCCTGAATGCCTAACTCGCAAAGCCAAGGGCCAAATTTCAACCCCTGCCCCAACTGCAGCACAGACCTGGCCTTTGCTCCTGGCTGAACCCAAAATGCTTTTGCAGCACTAGAAACGTGTTGCACTCATTTTACGAATTATTCCAGTGATGTGGCAGCAAACATTTACGTCCTACGGCGAAGCAGGTTGGTCAACCCCTTTGGCAGCTGGCATATTTTTCAGAACATATTTGCACCTATGTAGGATACATTTTTATTATTAAACAAACTCAGATTTTTTAAATACTAGCCAAGTTTATCCCACCATTCTACCAACGAGTTTGGACTAACAACTAGGTGGGTCAGGGTTAGGCCAGAATGCCCAAGGCTACTTCATAACGAAGCAGGGACTTGAATGTGGGTCTTTGTACTGCCCAGCTGACAGACCGTCCACAGCACCACAAGGCGTCTCCAGCTTCTTGCAAAGTTGCAATAAAAGCCATGGGGTGTATTTTCTGCCCCTCAGCCTCCTACTGACATCGAGGCCTGAGCCAACAAGCATTGCTGACTGAGAGGGCCAGCTGTAAATAAACCTCCTCCGAAAGACGCCAAAGAATACATGATTTAGGATGCAATCCAATGTATGGAGCAATAGAGAAAGTGCCTACAATTACATGCTAGGAGTTTTGGGCCTTTTATTCAACTCAACACACATAGTGATATTCTTTTCTTCATCTCAACATGCACAGATAACCGTCTCGGGAGAGAGAGCCCAGCTGAGGGCAAGCCAGCCACCTCTGTACTGATCCAACCTCCGCACAAAAACCGTTACCCTGGTCTGCACAGGCAACGGGATACCAAGGTGCAAGTCAAGCGCTTCCCAGTGCAAATCGTGGACTTGTTAGAAGGGGGCCCTGTGGCAATCCATCCCTCTCAGGTGTTGCCCCCTGAAATAAGGGGATAGTACTGCTAACCTACTTTATAAGGTTGCTCCAAGGGTTACAGCAAAAGAATCAAGGGACACTGGGAGTCTGGCTCCCAGAATAAGCCCCACAGCACAGGGGAGACCAACCTGGCTCCTACACATTGGCCGGAGAAGGAATAGGTGCAGGGGAGGTTATTTTGCCCCCCTCTGTCGTGGAGAGAACATGCCCAAAAGGTTTGAAATGCAACACGAGTGCCTGAGCTGTGCAGCTGCTTTTTCTCCTCCCCCCTTTGCATTTTGTGTCTGGTCTTTTAGATTATACGCCTAAGGGCAAATAGCGCTTCATCATTAATCTGTGAGCTGGTCTGGGAACATTTTTCTGGCTGAGGATTGCAGTTAAAATACCGTAAGTAAAACAGACAATAAGATGCATGTGAAGCACTGTTTGGGTTCCAGAAGCGATGCACTTAAATACTTAAAGGGGGCTATGAGAGAGCACATGCACCTCTTGCGGCAAACCTGGGTTGTGTTAGATCAAGAAAGCACCTCGCTGTGTGCATAAGCTCAAGCAAGTTACCAAGTTAACTGCAAAATAATACACTGTCCCCGGGCTGCCAGAGGAGGGTAGACACACAAGGGGGACAGAGCCCTCTCTCCTCTCCACAAGCCCGCTCATCCACCCTGCATGCCCTTCCTGGACACCTAAGGCTGCCAGGGTAGAGCCTAAACACAAGCCTTGCCTATCATATAAACACAATCTCTTGCACTTTGAAGGCCAAACTGACAAAATTTATTTCCAGTAATCTTCCAGCTGAAGGAAACGTGTGTTCCAACACATCCAAGACACTCGGTGCCTGCACAGAATTGATTTCCAAACAGTAACATGGGCGCACGCTACAGTATTGTGTTCTTTCTCTATGGCGTTCACAGCAAGGCAAGAAAGATGAAGCACGCTTATTATGTAAAGGGGGAAAATGCATGAATAGGAACCAATGTTCATGGAGTTGCAAAATACAGGCTGCTCTGTGTAATCTTTTCTTCTGTCCTGGTTCTTTTATTCCCACAGTTCGGTTTATAGTGAGAAAAACAAGCTGCTAAATCCATTCCTTTATTCCAACACCTTCCTATACAATGGCTCCCTGCCCAGAAAGAGGTCTAGCGAAAGGGACTCTGTGTGGTCTTCTAAGAACACTTTGAACAGAAAACGACAGCCATGCAGCCAGGCGGTGTTCTTATCCCTGCTTAACGGATTCTTCTATCAGAAGGTATTTGGCTCCCTCCAACCCATCCCAAAAGGTACATTCAAGCCACCATAATAACACCATGCGCCGGTGAAGATATGGCTCGGCACATGAGCAGAGAAATCTCTCCATGCACTCAGTGTGGGGCAGCTTTAGAGCATTTCTATGTGTCGAAGGGCACTTCAGACTAACTCTGTTCACTTCAGACTAACTCTGTCTAAGAAATCCAGGACAGACAAAAGAATAGCACACAGTTCATTTGCCACGGGATGTAGCAGCAAGATTAGAGGGTTTCTAAATCAGCATTTGGAGAAACTCATGGAAAGTGAATTCCCAAGCAACGGCTACTAGTTGTACGAGTGATGTGGAAGCACCGTAGATGGAGGCTGCATGCCTCCTGAATACCAGCTGCTCCAGACTGGCCACCGTGGGAAACGGGACAGGCAGCTAGACAGGGCTTTGGTCCAATTCTGTATGGCTGAAGTTATTCAGCAAAAATATACACAGGTTCTTGCTCCACTGCAAGTTACCCACGTGACTATCGGAAAGGCAACGGCTTCAATGGACAAGCAGCTCCAGCCTTGCAGAGGCTTCTCTGGCTTCTCGGAGAGGCCAGCTCTGAACACTGCTACGGCTGAGACTGTTTCTCTGGATGCGGAGTCGCCTGAGGAAGCAACTCAGCTCCTGGGAGAGTCCTCCTCTTGCCACGTGAAAGGAAAGGGCTGCAGATCACTCGGAGTCCTGCAGCACAGGGCTCGGCCAAGGTATCCAAGCCACTCACACTGCTCCAGCCGTTGACCGCTTTAGTGGGGTGTGAAAAGCTGCCCCCACCCAGCATGAACTGCTCAAGGGTGCAGGGTGGGAGAACGGAGGCTCTTTCAGTCCTCTGGGTCTCAGAATGGCTCCTTCCTCCGCCAAGCCCCCAGTTTCTCTTGACTTGCCCTGGTTACACATAGTCCCAAGTCAGGTTTGGTTCGAAGACTGAAGTGGCACAGCGTCACAAACCTTGTCAGCATTTTTCATCTAAAACTGAGCTGGCTTTGTAGTCTAACTTCCAATGCATAGGAAAAGTGACACCATAGAGGATTGAGGCTGCTCATTTTTCCTAGAGGTTCAGCCTGCCTGCCTCTCTCATTTGGGGGGGAGGGAGAGCCACGCGCACTAGGCTGTAGCCTCCTGACTGATCTCTCATCGGATGCTCCCTCAGTGGCCTTCCGGCCCCACAATTCAGGCCTGGGTCCTGCCAGGACTTCAGCTCCCAGGGGCCTCAGCTACGAACAACCCTCCTCCTTGCAACTGGGGAGGGCAAAGGCTGGCCAAGGGACAGAGCCACTGAAAATCTCCCTCAGGGGACAGGTCTGCATACTTTTCGCCCAAGTTACTTTTGCATAAATGTGCTTTCCGAGGCTCATTCCACCCCTTTTCTGTATCACTCTGTGAACTGTAAAAATCAGGTTACAATTCGCATTTAATGTATTTCCAAAAGACAGGCCCTTTTGTATCTGTTTTAGTTCAGGAAACACAAATCAGTTTGGTTCCCTTCCAAATTCAGACAGAACAAAAGCCTCCAAGCATCCCTCCTGAGCTTCCCCTCCTTCACTCCACCCATTTTCCTTCGCTTCGGGAAGAGTTACGACAGGATACAGGTTATTAGCACGTCGGGCTGGCAGGGCTGGGAGCGCCCTTAAACCCGAGAAGGGCATGCATCATTCCGGAACACCACCAAAGGGACCCATCTTGCTACAGAGGCACCGATCGAGCCTAGGAGTGCTTGGCCCAGCGTGGGGAGGCCTGGGCTTCTCCTTCCAGGGGGAAACGGGTGGTGGGTTGAAAAGAAGAGGCCGGTGAGGAGGCAGTGCCGTGTATGAAATCTGACACCAAAGGAAGCCTGTGTAACAAAGTGGTATCCATAGCAACAACAACTTAATATTTCAGTCCCTCTTCAGCCGCAGCGGATTAAATATAATGACAAGATGTTCCCCCTTTGAAAAGTAACCTGTTGCCATGGAAACGTTGTAGTCTATCGAATAAACAGGGACTGGACAGAAAGGAGCTGGAAGCCTGCAAATGAATATCAAAAAGGAAGGCGCCCGCCCCTCCCGGCAAAGGGTTGCCTCGGAGAGCACTAATCCTCGGGCAGAGGAGAGGGGACACTCGCCCGGTAGGGACGGGTGTCCTTCCTGGCTTTGAGGCAGGGCCAGGGAGGCCAAAGTGCTGGCAGGCTGCTGAGAGGACAACAACCAGGGTTGGCGCTAGAGGCTCCAGCGGCCAGTTTCCATATTATTTAGCAGAACGTCTTCCTCCAACCTCTCTGGAAACCCAGCGTGTTACTGAAGTCAACAAGCCAGCCGGGGAGAGGTGCAGAGTCGCTCTCTGGCTAGGGCTTTGGGGAACCTCCCAAGTAGATCCACTGAGGCAAAACCAGCGACCGACCGCGCCGCTCGGTGCTTGCCCTGGAAGAGCCGGGGCCCGCTTCCGACTCCAGCCACGACGGGCACTGGGCGAGCCACCACCTCCGCTTCACTCAGCGGGGTTGCTGGGTGGCAAAGGGCCCCCAAAAAGCCTCTGGGATAACGTAGCAAAAGTAGTTTAACACACTAGTAAAAGCAGGGACACGCCCTTGCGGCCGTACAAGGGCGTCTGCCTCGAACTCTCATCATTATCATCATCCTCACAATCCCCATCTCCAGCACTGCCTAATGGCGAGGGAAGATTCAAGTTGTGGGCCTGAACATCCGAAGGGCCACAAGTCGCCCCACTCTGAGTTAAAGGCTCAGGACATGGAAGGCTGCACAGGGTCGTCGTTCAGGGTGAGAACATGACCCTGCGCATACGAGGTCCCTTGTTCGGCTCCTGCCAACTGAAGCTAAAATGGACTGCTGACTGCAAAAGCCCCGACCTTCGACTAAGTGCCTTTGCCCCAGTCACGTTCTCTCAGCCATGCCTACCTCGCAGGGTTCCTGTGAGGACAGAACCAAAGACAAGACCTGTGGGAACCACTCAAGGAAATGCGGGGCGCAAAAGGGATATATCTAAAATGCCAGTGTGAAGAAAGCTGGTATATTTTTCCTGATGAAATGCATTAGAATAGTAGGGGAAAGGGAGGGAAGCTATCTTAAGTTTGCTTCATAAAATAAGCATTCTTCAACAAACAAAATCTTCAAGCTGAACAGCACCCTGCTGATATCCTGCATTTATTGATCCGCTGATATCCTTCCCTACCATAAATGCTGGCTCTGAAGACAGTATTTCAATACATAAGCATACAAAGTGTAATAAAATGCAGTAAAAAAAAAGGTATGACAGAAAGACAGCATTGTCTGGATGGGACATTCTGGGAGTCGTAGGCCTTGTTTCTACCTAATCTTGCACAGGACTGAGCCCTAGGAGAGAAAAATAACGCTTTCCATTTCAAAGATTCCATTCCTGCTTGTTTCTCAGACCAATTTCTTTCTAGCACTGTACCTAAATCAGAAATACAAGACATTGACTAGCTGCAAAATTGAATTTTTATTATTGTATATCAATTTCATAACTCTATGAGTTTGTTTGTTGGGAATCAAGGCATGGACTGCACTTCTCCTATGCAATACTCTTAAGACAATGCTCTGTTTTTCTGTTCATTGCTTGTAGTAACAAATACCTATTCCTGGTATTATTTGAAAACCTTCTGATAAAATGAACTCTATTTGGGTTGGCAGGGAAGAATAAAAATGCCAAATGTTAAATTGGTTCCTAAAGTTTCATAAGGTAGGCACCAACCAAATGTGCCCGGGAAAGCTTTTCAAAGTCTGGGTGCCACTCCTGACAAGGCTGTTGCCCCAGCAGCCATCCAACAAGCCTCAAAAGGAGGCATTGCACAAAGCAGGGGCCTGGATTTACATCTAAAGACACAGGTAGGCTTGTGCCAACAAGTGGAAGGAACAGAATCCAAAATGCCCTGTGCTATGATCAAGGAACACTTAATATTTTAGCTTCTTTGAAGGAGAATGCAACATCCGGCTCTAAAACAACCCAGCCTCGCACGGGGAAATGAGAAAACATCATTCCCGTCTCCCTCAGAATTGGATTTTAGGGACCACTTGCAAGGACAAGCAAGCATGGGCTGGGCTCGGGCACAGAGCCCTGAGCAGGAGTGCTGGCCTGCAGCAACTAGGAAAAATTTTCCTTTGCGAGAAGCAAAGAGGTCTGCAAATCAGTCACAATGCACACCTCCCACACACCATTTCTGGTCATGGCATGTAACTCCGTTTTGCTTTTCATGCTTAAAAAAAAGAGGCCCATCTGGACGGTGCAACAGGGTCACATTGAGGTTATGCTTCTCGTACCATTTTGAGTCCTCAGGTGTCCGCAGGGCCACCAACGGCTAATCCCATGCCACTACTGTTAATGGGCATGGTGCAGAGTTGACCCATTACTTTCCTTCCCTGGAATTCGAAGGCGACACAGGCAGGGCAGACTCATAATCCAGGCTATGAGTTAGGTAGGCCGAGGCACCATTTGCCTGCAAACCTGGAACGCAGTCACTCCGAGGCCCGCGAAAAATTGCCAGTAGGGAATAGGAATGGACTTGACTGGGCGACGGAGTGAATGTACAAAATAACGCTTTGTTTGCTCAGAGAGATTATTCAAAGGAAGGTTATGCTGCTCTGGAGCTTGAATGGCAACACAAAGCGGTCTGGCTACCTGAGACACGGGGTGGTGCTGGGCAGGGCATCCCCGCCCGACCTGTTTCCTAAGGTTATCCCTGTTTGTCCAAGAGGATGCATGGACGAGGGCGAGGAAGCGTTTTGATTTTTTTAAAAAATACCCTCAGGTGGAAAGAATGTGGGGGCAGCAGGAGGGGAAGTGCAGGAGGACCAAGAGCCATCTAATAGAGGGAGTGAAAACGGAGTGGGGATCATCAGGGCCCTGAACCTTTATGTCAGCACGAGCCCAAGTGCAAGAGGGTGGTTTGCCAGTGGCATCCCAGAGACGCAGGGCTCCAAAGGAAGCCTTGGGGCTCCAGCCCTGGTGGGTGATCCTCCCACATTCACCCCAGCCCTCTGCTGAGGCACTCAGAAATACACACACTTGGGGCTGGAGGGATTCTTATGACATCCACAAATATGATCTCAGGCCTTCTGCACAGTCCATAATCATGACCCACACACAGGGAGGGAGGAAAGGGCCAAGCAAGGCCCAGTGAGCAGAAAACAGAAGTTCTGTCCATTTTTCCTCTGACGTGGGAACATTCCTAAGATGCTACTCCTGTTTTTTTAAACCCTGCTTTGAGGGCTAGTATCTTGCTTTGTTCTAGGTATCAACGTCATGCCAGATTTCACAGTTGTCCAGCATATACACAGCTCTGTCTGAAACACAGAGAGGCAACTCCCATCAAGAGAGGGAACGAAAAACACCACACCAATTGTTTACTTTTTACTGCATCTTTCTGCCTTCTTCTAGCACACAACCACCCCCACCCCACCCCAAAGCACATTTAACCTGGACAAGAGAAGGCTACCTCCAGTCTGTAAGCCCCAATTCCTTCCTTCCCCGATTTTATTCACAAAGCTCTGTTATATCAATTACTATGAACGCTGGGATTGATTCAGCAACCTTTCTTCCTTGGTACCAACATGCCAAGGGTTCTCTATTCTTCAGACACACTCCAGCAGTTTCACTCTGCAATGTAAGCAGCTAGATGGAAGACCTGGGGACAAGAAGGTGGGCCTTCTCTGAAATGCATTATTTGGAGGCTGGGTTGGCACACACCCGTGCTAATTTATATTGCTAATTTATATTGTTTTATTGGATTCTACTTATTTATGGTTGTGAGCCGCCCCGAGGCTTCGGCGAAAGGGGTGGCATAGAAGCCCCCTAAATGAATAAATAAATTCTAGGCCCATTCCCCGCCTGCATGGAGCAAGTCTGGCTACACCTCCAACGAGCTCTGTATGTTCCTTGAGACATGAAACACTCCCCAGGAATTCTCTGCAACACCTAGAGCGCCCCCAGCAGAACCGCCAAAGCAGAAAGGGGCTGCCAGGGGCCTAAAATGTGAAAGTCATGGTGGGCCACCAGCGCCCCTTTCAGCACCCCACCTGGCCAAAACCTCTCACACTCAGCCTTCCCAGTGCTTTCAAACCAAGTCGCCCGGCTTTCAGATGGGAAACTTTTGCAGGGGCTGCGACGAGCTCGCCGGTGGGAACTTGCGCAAGAGGAGCGACGTCCCACGTTCGTCACCTGCCCACCAGAACACGCACGCTGGCTGCTACAGCAACTCCCGCCCGCCCGTCCCTCCTGCAAAGCAGCCAATGGCACTGGCTCTGTGACCCCTCCTCCCTGAACCCGTCCCCCAAAGCAGTGCCTCAAGAGGCCCACGCGTCTCCCTGCAGGCACCTCCTCGGGCAAAGCAGCCCGGGGCAGCTCTGCCCCTGACACGACAAGCCCGGGGAGAGGGGGGGGGAGAGAGCAAACGGGAGAGAACGCACATCTGCAATCTGCGGCTGCAGCATGAGAAGGGAGATGGGATGGCAGCAAGAAGAGGAGAAAACCTCTGCATGTTTTGGTTTGGGCACATGCATCTGGCAATCCCAAGCACCGATTTCATGCAGTGAACGGAACAGGGATGGCGGGGGCCCAAGGGGCGGCTGAGAGAGCATGCAACGTTCGCTCGAGCAAGGGCTCCCGCCAACACGCCCCAGAAGCCGAGCTGGCAGAAGGTACCCGGCAGCAGGCAACGCTCCATCACTCCCACGGCAAGGCCCCCGTGCTGTCAGCCTACCTGAAGGGGCCAAGCAGATCATCCATGGCAGTGACAGGCTCGGGGAGGCGCAGCTCCGTTCCCTGACCTTGCCACTCAGTGGCCCCCCCCACCACCCGAAAGGGGAGGGAGCAAGAGGGAGAAAAAGGCTGCCGATGTTCTCCCACTCTAACTAATCAAAATGGAGGCCCATGCAGTCTGAGACAGACCTGAGAGCGCTTCCACTGAGCTTGTGCTATGACCTAAGCCTGCACGCAGAACGCAGAAACTTCGCCCTCAGACTGAGCATGTGCTGTGACCCCCCCCTCGTCCACACGACGCAATCAATCTCGGCCCTGCCGTTTCCGTAAATAAAGCACAGCCAACAGACACGGCGGGCTGCCGTCTCTGCAGCAGCTTCAGCTTTGCCGTAGCAAGCTAGTGTGCGGGGAAGTGGGGCCTTAGCTAGGGAATCTGAGACAAGCAACGTTCGGGGAAAGGTGGGGGGGCGGAGAGCAAGGAAAGAGGAGCCAGGCAGCTTCCAATGCAGCATTTCTCTTTGCCCGCCCCCTCCCTCGGCCAGACCCAGCCGCTGGAGCCAGGGATTTTTTTCTGCCCAATTTCTCCAAGAAGATAAAAAGAGACTGAGGAATAGATTTAGCAGGCACGCGCACGGATCCCGTGGACGTTTCTAAGCGTCCCCGGAGCCACCGTCACTTGCAGCGTTTCAGGGCACCAATCTGTTTGACGGAGCTGTCAGACAAATGCAGCATTAATTGCTCATACTTCTCAAACGCGTGTTTAAGGCACACACAGGGCCCACCCAGTCACTCCCATCGGCACAGTTCTTTCACTTTACACAAACTACAATCTGCTTTCATTATTCTATCCGTTGCACCAGGCGATTTCACACACAAAGTTAAACCACACTTCAGTGTTATAAGCTCTAGAAGGAAACCAATCGCAGGGCTGGCGCACTCCCCTCTCCTTTTCCCACGTAGCTGGGGCAGCGGGAGGAATAAACCAGAATTTAGTCTCATGCCAGGCTTATCATTTAAGTGCAAACTAGGAATTATAGTTTAAAATAAACTAAAATGAATTGAGAAGAACTAATTTCAAAAGTCTGTATTACTTTTGTGATTTACTAGCAAAGGAGGGTATATTTTCAAGAAAAAATCATGGCTTGCGCATAAGAAGTGAAGAGCCTACTAAAGCAAAACCAATTTATTCCTTTTGCCTGGTTGGAAAAGTGGGAAGCCTCAAGCAAGGAGACCATGAGTTAACTCTGGATATAATGGGACCATTAAGAGCAGAATCAATATGAGGTACGGCCAGCTAGTTTAATGCACTCCAAGTTTAGGAGCTAACCTAGACTTGGCTTGAAACACGTTTAGAAATGCTGGTATGACAACTACTAAGTTAGGAAGTGTGTCTGTGTGGGAGGGGAAACTGACACCCATGAGCAAGGGGAGAGGCTAATGGAATCCTGCAGCCTGCTCCTCATCCCTTCTCCCAGAGTCACCTTCAAGCTAATTTTGCTCCCCTTTTTGAAATACTGTTTCATGTCATGGAAGGAGCCTACAGGTGAACCAGCAATTTGTAAGCCTGCCTTAATTCCCCCAAAATCACTTCAGTACTTGATTTGGCCAGCTCCAGTGTGCATCCACTGTTTTGTTCCTTTAAACAGGGTAAGTCTGGATTTTAAACAGGATAGGCACACTTATCTGTGTATTTTTTAAAAGTCAGCTTTCCCCAATTGACTAAACCATGAAGAGTATATATTTAGGAGGAAATGTTTTAAAAGCAATAATTCAAAGTATGCATCTTGTAAAACCTATGTTTGTTTGTTTGTTTTAAAATTGAATAACCCAACAGTGCCCTCTATGCATTTTTCAAATGTGAATGCAAATTTGAAATTTCCTAAGTTCTGTTAGTCTTTGAGATTGTGAACAGAACACAGCTCATGATCTGCTAACAGAAACAAAATGCTCAGGCATCTTTAGCATGCTTTCAGCCCTTCGGAATTTCCTAATTACTGTTCATCACAGAAGCAGCAAAATACTAGACAATCAGGAAATAATTGAGGAGGAGAGTGAGACACAATTTCCCCCATTCCTTGAGACCCTCAAAGGGCTGAAGGACACTTTCCCAAAAAGACGTTTTCATCTATTTAATGATTTCTGAAGTGCCCCCAATGCATATGCATAATTTAGGGCCTCAGAACAATTGAAGTCGCCTTAAAAACACCAATATCAACAATACACAAGACTGATAAAAAGCTCTCCTTGACTTTCAGCTCCAGGCAATCTGCCAGCCTCAATAGCCACCAGTACTGAACCTGTGTCACAAAGCTCCCTTCTTAGCACTGGTCGTCGTATTATACCCAAAGGCAGAATTCTGTCTTCTCTGCCAAGGTACATTTGCCACCCTGAAGTTTCCTTTTAAGAAATGTGCTATTTCTCATATGCCCCCAGAGTCTTTGTTTCCATTAAACACCTGCCTAGTGCACCACAGGAATTACCACTGTGCTTGGCTGACCTCAACATGTGAGCTCGGCCCTGTTCTCAACCACAAATATAGGCAAGACAAAGTGCCCGGGTGTTAAGTTCTCACTTGCGGACCCACAATAGCCACAGATAATGGCTGGAAGAGGTGGGGAACTTTAGGTAATTTTACGCCTAATTGTTTTCTGCAAGAAGAGAAGTTTGTTTTAGTGGACTCAACATTTATTCAAAGGAAGACCAAGAAATTCTATTTACACAAGACTAAATATGGGAGCTCATCTAGATGCTAACTATGTGCTGATAAGCAAACATACATGAGAACATACTCCTTTTGGAGCTCAGACTGATTTTAAGAACAAGTCAGAAACCACTCTGGGGAAATTACTGGGAGGAAGGCACACGGGAAAAAGTTAGGCTAGCGGTTTTTAAGCAAGGGCCTTCCATGAGCAGTAACAGTTCTGTGATACCCCCCATCTCAGCCACAGGAGTAGATGTGACTGGGGCCAGGCTATCATGATCCAGAAGCAGCCACACAAACACACTTGCCAAAGCTGGATGAGATCCCCTGATTTTAAGTTTTCAAAAGAAAAAGAGGCACCAATGAATGTGGAAACATGAGAGCAGATCCTTTAAAATCACTGGGAACCTCCATCAAGCCACCCCCATGGGGTGGGGGGCAGAGGCGGGGCAGGGGCAGAGGCATGCAAACCACTTCTGCTGTACGGTTAGAACCCCATTTCCAAAGCAACAACCAGTTCCTTGGTTTGCAGGGTACAAAAATGGCGGCACAAGATGTAGTACTGGACAGACAGCTCCTGCCTCAACCAGACTTAGGGCCCTGATTAAGCACACTAACACTGCATCCTATTCTACATAAGAGGGTGTTTTCAAGAAGTTAGTGCTGATGGCATTTCGTTTTCCAAATGGTCCCATCATGTCCAGGGGCATGGACAAGTATCAGCCCATAGCTTTTCACTCATTTACTTAAGATTTGCTGTGGACCCAGAATCAAGGGGGCATGAGACTGGGGGTTGTGGATGGCTGCACCTAAATCCAGCTGTGAAGGCTGGAATTAAAGCTCGCCGAACACAAGAGCAGAAGGTCAAGCCCCTTGCATTTATATCAGCACCAGCCAACCCCAGCAGCTAAACGCTACCTGCCAGTCACAGCAGGCAGGGGTCACATGCTGCTCTTTGCTCCCAACCTACGCACTCCCTGGTGCTTCTCCAGCAAACACCTCGGCACCAGAGGACAAGGCCCCTGATCCAAGTCATGAGGAACAACATGAGAAGCCGGGCACGTTGCTCCCGCCCCCACATAAATAAGTGCATTACACAGGCACACAGAGGGCTCTGCTGGCCCCCTGCTTCTTTCTAAGGGATGCCTGAAGGGTTGGGCTTTCACCTTGACAACCCCAAGCTGTTTAGGACCAGGGGACCTAGCAGATGCCCTCTGCCCATGAGGAGCCAGTCTGACAGCTGTGAGGCCCATCAGGGGCTCTTCTCAGCTGCACTGCACAGGTGGATGACTTACGAGGGAAGGGCACGGTGATCTGCCCCTGCCGTTCAATACTGGCTGTTCTCAGGGATCTTTCTGGGAGCTGCCATGGGCGTCCCTATCTGGCAAAACAGTAATTTTACACAGAGAGAGCAGAAGGCCCATCATATTCTTATCTTAAGGAAGGGGTGCAAGCAGCATGCCCCCCCCACAGCCCCCCTGCCTGCGCTGCAGCAGCTTTGCTTGGGATTTCCCATGCTCGCAAGGGTGTCGTGAGCCCTTAACTGTGAGCCCTGATGAGACGCTGAAGATAACCAAGGGATTCATTCCTCTTGTCCGCAGCAGCTTGAGGACCCTCCCTGGTTTTCCACAGCTTGTGTTCCAATCTCTCATCTGGGACTGCCACTATAAAAGGGAATGCTTTGCTGCTGTGACCCAAGCAAAGGCTGGTGCCAGCGAGTGAATTTTCTTGCTCACGTTGGTGCACTTCTGCATACACGTGTGCAAGGCTACACTGCACGCCTGCCTGCACAGACATCTGATGAGATCCCTGGCACAAAAATGGCTTCGCTTTAAAAGAAGCGTGCACTGTTGCTGTACGAAGAGGAGACCTTTGCCAGAACCACCAAGAAGTCTTCGCAACCCCACATATCATCTTGAGAATGAGGAGGTGAGCAATATGGCTGCCCTGATGTTCGCGCACCCTGGTAAACGGCGCTCAGCATATTTTTAAAGTGGCGATAAATAAAGGCCTCAGCTTGCTTCCCTTTAATGCTGGGGGCTCTCGTAAGAGAGCTGAGTACTCATCAATAACACCTGTACAATGGCAGGGAGGGTTTTTTGTTGTTTGTGTGGCATTAGCAGCAAATCAATTACATTATGACAAAACAGGCTCCCTGTCAGCACCTCTGGAGGAATTTTAGTACACCGTAAAGATGACATGAGGACTTGGCTGCCTGTAATCTTGCTGCGCCTGGTTGTCTTTGAATAGAAAACAACTTGCATAGCTGGATCTTCACCGCATGGAGCTGCATCTCCAGCTCTCCTTGCAGAGCGCAAATGAAAACCCTACTTGGACTTAAGTACTTGGGGGGCCAAAAAGAGCCAGCTGGTGTGGTGGCCAGAGCGTGGGACTGGGGACCCGCAAGGTCCCAATTCTAGCCCTCGCTTGGCCATGAAGCTCACTCGGTGACTCTGGGCCAGTCACCATGTCTCAGCCTAACCTACCTCACAGGGTTGTTGCTGTGAGGACAAAGCGAAGCTAGATAAGTCACCTTGTGCTCCTCACAAGGAAAAAAAAGGTAGACTTTAAATGCAAGGTAGATAATACTGATGATAATGGTAGACAACATTTGCATAAATTGTGCTCATGCTCACTTACATATACAGATGCGCCTTTAGATATTATGGCTCTCTTTCGGACAGAAGTACAACACATACCAGCCTAGTTAGGAAGACTGTTGCCAGACATGTCTATTTTTTTGGAGCAGACATTCGAGGGATCCCTGTCTCAGAAGCCAGCCAGCCAGCCAGGGCACATCCACGGAAGCCAGTGCCTGCTCCCGACCCAACCATTAGCTGAGCACTTTGCGCTCCCTTTCGCCCCGAGAGTGCATTTAAAAGCATCCTCTGTACCAGGCTGTGCGTGCAGCTCGGGCTCTGCAGTGGCGCAGGAAGAGCACCAGTGCGGCACCCCAAGGAGGCTGAGGGCTAGCAGCACCCGGTGCTTTCAATGCACAGTCGGACTGACTAGGTTCCGTTCGCTCACGCAGCCACCCGGAGCCCCTGACCACACTAAGGCGGGGCTTTGACACCACCAGCATTTTCAACCATTCTGGAGTATGTGCTGTGGAATCACAAGCCCGCCTGCGAATTCCAGGTTAGAAATATTTCACAGCAAGTATATTCCATGAAGGATGTTATTTAAATGTTTATGAGCTGCCTTTCCAGATCCAGATCCAGTCAAGGCAGGGAACAAAAAAGAAACATGACAATTCAGTGATATAACACTTCAGTTCTTTTAAATTTAAGCAAAGAAAAAGCAAAGGATGCATTTAAATATAGTTCAGTCAGTATGAAACTCTTCCCAGAGCCACAGCAAGGCAGCAGCAGCAATGAAATGCCTCACAAGCCATTCAAAACAGGAGGATTTTCACAGATTTTTCAATGCCGCAACTAAGAAGGCAAATGGCACATCCCTTGGAAAGCAGTTCCATAAGGCGGGGGGCGGGGGAGTTCCTGGGACAACCTTGCCAGTATAGGAAATAAAGGTTTTAACACTGGACCAGCAGGCAGTTTGCCCAATGCTGAGTCAGAAACATGGGCAGGTTCGGAAGCCCACAGGCAGGTCCTTTGCAGAACTTGGCCAGGTGCAAGCGTACCTTTGACCACATGCCAAGCCTTAGCAAATCTGCCACCTGCAAACAAGGTGTTCTGCAGCATCCAAAGCACACAAGTAAAATATACTAATGACTTTCTCTTACTCTGCAGCAATCAGCAGAGGCCCAGACCAGTTGAGAGGACCAAAACAAGCAAGCTGACATTTAGCAGGACCATCTATAATGGAACTGGGCGTTGGGGGGGGGGCGGCGGGCAGGAGCATGGTCAGTCCCACAGCTCAGTAACCAAGTACATGACTTGTATGCGGAAGGTTCCAGTTTCAATCTCCAACATGACACATCACCATTGAGAAAGCAATAGGACAGCAAAAGACCTTATGCCAATATCGGGCTGCTCGATCATTGATCTGGCTATTTATAAACCGTGGCCAATGTTTGTGGGAGCCTCGTTAAGTACTTGCGTTGTATTACTGGCAGTGGCCGGACGGGTGGGGTGCAGGGATATGGACCGGGGCATGTGTGCGACTGGGTTCACAATGAGTAAAACATTAATTTAAAATATCCGGAACCCCACATATACGGTCAAAGGGCAGGCCGACCGTTATGCCTGCAAAACAGCAAAGAATCAACACGGAGAACAGTGCTTCTCCTCTAGACTCCCATCGCCACTCAAGGGCAGGACACATGGCTAAGAGCTCTTTATTGGCATATGGAAGGGAATCGACTCACCTTGTCTCTGGATTGTAGCCCAGTATGTAGAAAAAGGAATCCACACGAGCTTTAAACTCTCTAGCAGCGAAGATGTCAGAGAAATGGGAGATGTTGCACTTCCCCCTGCAAAAAAAGGGGAAAAGGAGAAATCAAGTTGGGCTCTCTGGGAGGAGGATGGACGACGCCACAGAGCTGAACTGAAGGTACCACAAAACTCAACACCCTCCCCTGAATCAAATATCATAATAACCCTACTTATTCCTCCTGTTAGTACAATTCACAACTTCAGGGTGGAAGAAATGCAGCTCCCCAATCTGCTTCCCCCAGGTGTTCTGGACTAAAACTTTCATCAGCCCCAGTCAGCATGGCCAATGGACAGGAATTCTGAAAGGCCACTAGGCTGGGGAAGTCTTCCCTATATTAATACTGATGTAAACATTAACTAAATCTAAGCACCGTATTAACTAAACTGCACATAATTCCACCTTGTATCAGTTAGGAGCAATTAGAACTGAACCGATCTTCCACTTAAGCATCTATCTTAGAGACTATAACACTGCGTTCCAAGATACCACTTACCCTGATTCTGTTTCTAGCTTTTAGAGGCCCTGGAACAACTTAAGTAGCTTATGGCTTTCCAGCAACTCCCACCTTCCATAGAGAGCAGAGCCAACATTGAGGGATCGTGACCGATGTAGCCCAAAGCATCTGGGGAGCTGCAAGTAGCCTGCCCCATTCAAGGGGGTGAAGGAGAAAATTAAAAGCTAAGCAGCTGATTTCCCTGTGCCCACACCATGGTCCCAGGACGTCTCTTCCCTGCCCCAAAGCCCTTTGCACAGCAGCCTAAATGCCTTGTGCAATACTGTGCATTTTTTACAGCAAGCCAAGCATGCTACTTCTGCACACAGCCCATCATTACAGCACCCGTTCTCAAACTGGAGTCACTATGAACTTCCCCAAGTCATAAAGCAGCTCTGCAAGTCTATTCAGCTACAGAAAGGACCGCTCTGCCAAGGATTTGTATCGTCCAAGGACGAAGGAAAGCGCTGAATGGAGCGTGTGTGAAAAAACTCTGAATTTGCCCATCTGAGCGAGGGACCCTAGAGAATCCAAAGGTAAAACCAACCCAGCCAGAAGGTTTGCAGCCAAAGTGACAAAACTATCAAAGCAGCCCTGTTGCCCCAAACAGGAATTAGTATGCGCCTGTTTCATTTCTATATGGCACGATGCACAAAGCTCTCTGATCAGTTAGCAACAGCTTATACTATCTCAGCAAGAGTGGTAACGTTTGCCCCCGTGTTATCAAAACATCTGTGGTCCATTTCCAGCTTTTTCTAGATCTTTGCAGATCTTTGTAACCACCAAGAAGACGTTAAATCAATGTTGCTCTTATTTTCCTTGTCAGTCAACATGCAGGCAGCTGGTATTCTATATTTTCTGGTTCTGGTATGGAGGAAACATCGTCTGCCCCAAAGTTTCTGACCGAGAAGAAAGGCAATCTTGCAATTTACCGGATCAGTCTCAACTATCACCCTTCTCCTCTTGTGCCAGGCCTTCAAAATCCAATTCTAACCTGTGGCAGAAAGTCCTGCTAAATTACTTCAGTATCAAGAAGTGGCCAGGAAACTTTGCCACGGCTATTGGACAGTGGTTTTCCTCCACAGTATATTGCTGGGCTCACTTGCATGAGTCATTCCAAGCTATCTGTTCACAGATTTGCTGTTTATTTAGATTTATACACTTGGGATGCAGAGGGGGCTAGAACTGGGTGAAGACACCACCCATTAAGCTTATTTTCCCCAGCAGCCGGGCCCCACAAGGTCCCAAAACCTAAGCCTGAATGGAGAGGCTTCAATGACACCAAACAAGAGACCTTTGCAGATGCACCTGTTAAATTGCTCCAACTTCCCATGCTCTGGTTTGCTCTCTGACAATGCTTTTCATCTGCGTGTTATTGTTGCACTGCTTTCATACTGTATTGTATAAGTTTATGTAAACCGCTTACAGCTTTTATGATACCAAGTGGTATACAAGTAATATAAGCAAGCAAGCAAGCAAACTGCTGAGGCCAGACAAAGGCCAGCAGCTGTTAAACAAATACGTGCATAAATTAAGGGCTTCACCAGAAACAAAGTTTGGCCTCCTTGGTGCTGGTCGAATTCACGGGGTTTGCAGAGGAGCTCCCAAGCAGCCGAAGAAGGCAACCACCTGGGGAGTACAGGTCGTGCTGCAGGGAGGGGAGAGGCAAGACAAGGCCGTCTGGGCACCCAAAGCTCCCTCCCGTTTGCTAACGCACCATGCGCATGGGTGCCATGTGCTGGCTCCTGGGGAGCTCCGACCCAGCAGCTCGGTGTGCCCCGCGTCAAGACTTGCGCTCTGCCTGAGCACTGCAGCCGTGTCGTGCTTGTCCTTTTCAGTGGGCCTTGTTTGGGAGACCAGCAGAGAGCACGGAGAGGCGCACCCACCATGGCGGGTGGCTGTTTACCGCCAAGGAGCGACTGCAGGACACGCTGCTTTTATGCCCACGTGTGGGCGTCCCCCTGAGGCATCGACTCGGACGCTGCCGGAAAGAGGTGCTGGACTAAGCAGGACCGTTGTGCGGTGGAATGACTACAGCCGTCTTCTCCAACCTGGCTTCCTGCAACTGCTTTGGCCTACAACACCCAGCAGGCCTCATCCGTGGCCTTGCTGGATGACACTGGTAAGAGTGAGGTCTATCTGCTGGGTACCAGGTTAGGAACGGCTGAGCTAAGGGAACGCTGCAGGCATTTCTAGAATGCTGCCTGCAGCATTTATTTAGGCAATGTCTGTGCCACCCTCTTCGATTAAAATTCTTTGGATGATGTACAATATGTCACAGTAATTTTTTTTAAATATTGTCCGCATTTACAACTAATACTAAAGCATAATATAACTAAGTATGGCTTGTTGAATTACATGTCATTGCTGCCGCATGCAAACACAAAACATCGGTTAAACATGAACAATCCACAAAGAGAACCCATGGTTTGCTGTGAAATTATGAAATCTGGGTTGATTAAACCATGGGTTGTCACTCAATGTGCAGTCAGAACTGTGGGTTGTTTAGCCAGGCTACAGAGTTGTCAGGCACAAGTGATAACACCAGTCCCTCTGCAGGAAAATACTACAGTGCAATGCAGGGATGCGGAATACAGGGAGGGATTGGCAGAATGGGAAGGATCCAAACAGCCTAGGGAGTGTGGGAAAAACATGCAATTTGCTCAGTCATCTGTAAACCAAATCACAGGTTAACCCTGTGTTAATTAAACCATGGTTTCTTGTTGGATGCGAACCAGAACGTTTTTATTTAGCAGCATTTCCAAACTGCTTAAATGAAGTAAATTCTGTCTGAAACCCTGCAGAGCCAGTGTCAATAACAGCAAGCTAGATGGGCCAAACTAGATAAAATTGGCATGCAGCATCTTGCAATGTCCCTAAGTGCTACAGAAAAATGAAGGTATTTGCCTGGCACTGAAGTGACGAAGTGGGCACCAGGCAAGGCGCTCTACGCAGGGCATTCCACTACCCGGATGCCATGACACAAAGGCACTCCGTGCATCCACTACAGATGACAAGAGCAGCACTTCCAAGCCGCCCAAGGCCTATTTCTGTTGCTGTTACCCACTTCCTGATCTTTCCCCAAACCCTCACAAAAATAACAGCCAATGAAAACACAACAGGACTGCTCTGAAATTACAGATGCACAGCCTTTCTTGGCATCTGAGCTGACAATGACATTTTCAAGCTCGACAGCATCAATCGAGCCAAGCTCACATTTGCTGGTATTCTCCTCCCATCAAGCCAATTTAAGACTGGAAAGCTAATTTCCTCGAGACATAAAAACTGTTCTGGTATTCTGGAGAAGATTACAGCAGACAAGCAGGGTTTTCCAGGCTTATCTCATATATAATAACCACCACCCAGTAATAAGTCAAATCAAAAGGTTTGCTTCTCTCCTCTCCACCAGAGGTTACAGCTGGCTTGACTTGAAGGAAGTAACTTCAGCCATGTGGTTTTGAAACATGGAACACGTCTCCAGGTGGCTTTATTTAAAGCACCATCTGAGTATTATCAGCAAGGAGATAATTCAGTTCACGTTCTGACAATATCCACATGCTCTTTCAGCAAGCCTCAAAATGAAATGCATGATTCCAGCTGCTTTTTTCCCCACATTTGAATTCATCACAACAAAGACTACTTCCCCAAAGATTGTTAGTGCTTCACTTTTTAAACCAAGGAAGAGGAGAAAAAGGAGAGAGAAACTGATCAACTCTCCCTAGGTGAAGGTTAATCAGAAGAAGTTGTCATACAGAGCATGATGCAGGATTCAGAACTGCTTCTACTTCTCTCTCTCTCTCGTACATATGCACACACAGGGGCTGGGGAAGGCATGTTTCTTGGGACAAATTAGAAACCTTTCGGCACTGCATGGCCATCTACGCCAAACAAGCCCACACCCACAGTTTAATACAACACTTGTTTGAACTCGGAAACCAGCCAAATGTACTCCCAAAGGATCCCTGTCAAAATCCCAACAAATCTCCAACCGTTTGAGGACTTAATTCCAACCAATCAGCTGTGAAAGGGATGTATGTACCTGAAGTAATGACATCAAGGCCAGAAACAAGGTAAAGGCAACCAACCAAATTCATGTCTTCAGCTCCCTCTATTTCCAAAGCTGCTCCTGCACTATCCCAATTTGCAGATCAAATCCTCACTCATGTACAGCTGACCTTTACCAGGAACAGGTATGCCTTTGATTTTGGTTTCTATCTGTTCAAGATCATTCCTGTTCAAGATCATTCCTGACTGAAGACGAACAAGCTTCTCTATGATTTCTTGTGTTCTCCTTTCCAAACTGGATCTGTGAAACCCAGTGATGAAGAAAAGGCCAAGATTGCTTATTATTTTTCATGGCTACTGGCTACATAATCAAATGAATGACTGCATTGGCCAAGATTACATATTAGTGTCCAGTAAGACCTTCTAGGATACTGTATAGATGCTGGCATTCCAGCCCCAATTTAAGACATGGGGCAAAATGATTACCCTTGAATTGTGAGAAAGCAAGTTTGCAGTGCTAACAAAACAGTTTCTGGGTTGCAGACAATGCTAAACAACCAAGGGAAAGAACAGAGAATCCCTGGGCTGTTTGACCACTCCCACCTGTAGCGGAAGGGAATGCACAGCTTGCTGACAACAACCTGAAGTTGTCAAAAACTGGGCTGTTCTCAGGACTGAACTGAGCCTTTTTGATAAACGTAGTAGAAGAGCTCACTGAAAACACTCTAGCACCTGGATCCATGTCATCTGCAGGTCTAACTATCGCAACCTTCCCTTCACACCTTAATGACATGGCTGCAAGTACATAATGAGAACAGCTAGTACCTCAGACCTTATATTCAGAACTGTGTTACTTGATTAACTAAAGAGTACACATTTCAATCAACCACCCAATTAACTGAAGAGCACACAATTAAACTGTTTTGTTAAGCACAATTAATACACCATTAACTAAAGAGTTTACAATAAAACACAAATACAAAAAAAAGACTCCCCCCAAAAAATCAACATAGAATACACAGATGTTAGCAAGAGGAGCAGAAAACCAAACCAAAGGTAATGAATTGGACTAATGCCCACAGCAACAATGGAAAAGAAAAATGGCCTTTATGGTATTAACCGAAGAGCGAGTTAAGTGCAGAGCCTATGCAGAGGTATTCCCAAGCTCCAGAGCCACAACCAATAAGGCCTCGCTTCTTGGGCAGTCTTGCTTCCACATAAGTTTAAAGCAGGGCCTCAGTATACTTCAAGGAAGCGTATATGTGCAAAGGCCATCATGGATGGCAAACAAAATCAACACAATAAAAGAAAGACGGTCAAACAATCAAAGAAGCACAGCTTGAACTATGAGATACTAAAAGCAAAATAAGCCAGAGAAAGTTTCCACCTCACCCCATTGTCATAATGCACGTTGAAAATACTATACCTCAAAATGAAAACCGTGAAGATGCAGCCTTCTCTGGGTTGTGGGAGAAGTGCTGGTAAGAGCCCTAAATTGATTAACGCATCCTGGCTGGTACACCAGGAAAAGGCCCATCTCATTCAGCCACCTGCCTAGTTTCAGGTCCAAGCGCCTAAGGAGGAGGTCGCAAGTGGCTTTGGCCCCAGTGCTTATGATCAGCATTTTGAACTTGGTCTGGAAAGGCACCAACTGAGCTCCCACAACAGATGACAATCTGGCCTCAGAGCTCTGAGCCAGCCGAAGCTCCTGAATCACTTTCAAAAGCAGTCCATACGGAGTGCATGACAATAATCTAATCTGATTTACTAATGCATGAACAGCCAAGATCATTTAAGACTATATATGGTTCTTTCATTCCCTCCTAATTCCCATTTATGAATAGCCTACACACGCTCAAATTTCAAATACAAATATTTAATTCTATACAACAACCGGGGGGGGGGGCATTCAGAAGTACAAGAACATGTTTTCCTATGGGCTTTTTGTTGTTCTGTTTTTAAAGGTTAGGGGGGAATTGCCCTGCAACAATTCGGCAAACACTGAGTCTAAGCTTGGGATACAAACTCAAGCTACTGATTCAGTGACAGAAGAATGCGCCTCCATTGCCAGAAGGGCCATAAACCACTCTAAAGATGGCTTACAAAAATAAAGAAATCAAAGCCGGCACATTGCTTGAGTTGGGCATGGAAACACAGCAGTGGCCAACGCTCTCTTCCAAGGAAAGCGAAGCACCGCTCTGTCATGTCAGAGCTGTCACTGACTGGGCAACACTGCAAATTTCCAAACCATCTTAATGGGCAAAAACATTCTTCGCTGCAAAGGGCTTGATCCAGAGGTCTCTCCATCACCACCTGCCTGCTTGCAACATTATCACAATGGCCATGATTATAGTTATTGTTTACAAAGGCACAGAGAACACACAGGAGGGATTGTTTATCCGCATTCTAAAAGGATAGAAAATGACACCCTCTTAGCTAGCATTCTTTGTCTCTACAGAGCTTCAAGAAAATTCTCTCTGCAGCGGGCCTTTGGCAACTCACCTGAGGGCAGCAGCATGATAGGTGTCCACATAGTCCGAAATAAAAAGCTCCCGGTTCTTGATCACTGGGTCTGTAATAACCAACTCACGCCCAGAATCTGAAGGGAAAAAAGCCACCCATTTAGCTGGCATACTGTAAAGGAACTGATACCAGTTGCCACCTCAGAGGCAAACGCAATCAAACTAGAGGCCGAGAGACACAAGGAGCTGCCTGGACTCTAAGCCCACATTTTGGGAAGGGACCTCGTCTCCATGGTCAAACACCTGCTTTGGAGATGCTCCTGGGTTCTTTCTCCAGTCAACGTGATGAGAAAGAGCCTTCTCCGCTTCTGACTCTAGATGGCAGCTGCCGAAGCACGTCTCTGGACTGGATAGAAAAGCTCCTGGTTTTAGGCAGCTTCCTATGTTCACAGACGAATGTTAAACATACAGATCCCACTACTTTTCTCCATGCCTGTTCATGACCACTACAACCTTCAGAGAGTTTTCTCCTCACACTGTTCAGTCGGCAAGGACATACAACAAGCCACCTGCAGCCTTCCAGTTGTGGTATTTTCTCCCCAGGAGACAGTGCACAGGCCAAACATACACATGGAAGCTGTAGCTGGCTGCAGTTACCCTCACAAAGCATGGAAATATTGCCCTCTGCAGAATCCCTATGGTCTCAATGGGTAGTTCAGAAGAAGTCCCAAGTTTACAGTAGGCAAGTTGGTGCCCTGCCGGTGCTTTGGACTCCACCTCGTACCAGCCTCCAGCACCACAGCTGCCAATCAGGGATGGTGGGAATTGCAATCCAAACAATCCAGAGGGGAACAAGTTGTTTAACACAGTTCTCATTCTCATGGTAGTAGAAAAGAGAAAAGGCAGTATTTTCCTAAAGTTCAGAAATCCACAGCATTGTATATGGGGGCCCCCACAATTAGAGAACGGTCCCTTTCCATGGCCTCCTGTCTCATCTGTCTCACAGGTCCCAGACAATGCCCTGAAGGCAGCCAGTGTTCTTGGACTGCCAAAGCTAGAAGGGCCCCAGTCTGAGCAATGCCTTCACCGAAGGCGGCCCAAGAATCCAGCAGCAGTTGCTTTGAGCTTTCCATGGGAGGAAGAGGCTGCCAGTGTAACAAGCAGGCAAGCAGCTGCGTGTGCCTTGCAGCGCAAAGAACGCTACACCCTCCCCAAGTCTGACTTACCATTCTCATTGTGTCGGTCCTGAACTAAGTGTTGATACACAGAATCCGGGACTTCAGACTGGCGGTAGTACCATTTGACATTCATGAGGAGGTGGTCCCGCTTGCTCTGAAACGAAAGAAAGGAAGGAAGGATGCCATCATTTAAATTCTCTAGTGCAAATGCAGATAAGAACTACTAGAAAGAGGAGCTTATTTCCTGCAGAGGAGCAGAGATGCCAAATGGGTGAGAATGCCGCATTTCCCCACTCCCCCACTTGCGCTCTTGAACTGCTTTGAGCTCATTTTAAGGTAACAATGACGAACTGGTTTGTGTGCAATTTGGGCCCGGAAAATGGGGGCGAAATGGCAGAAAGGCTGAAAGCGGTTTGCGGAGCAGAGTTCATAAAAAATAATTTCTGGGAAGGAAGGGGAAAAGATAAAGGGGAGGGGGAACCCGAGAGAGGCCGAACGGCTCCCCATGGCACTGGGGGGAGCAGCTTTAGCTACGGGGTCTCTTGAGGCATGAGCTGGTGGACAGAAAGGGGAGAAGAGAGGCAGCACCCCATGGAGAAAGCAGTCGTCGGTTCTTCTCACAGCAAGCAGCCTGCCGGGGTTTATTGCCAGGGTGGAGCGTCATGACATGTGGACCCACCCAGTGTCCCCAGGTATCATGCTGCGGACTTCTGCTAACGGGCTTAACTTAATCTAGCCACATGCCACTCATTCAGCAGAAGAAGGCTCGCGCTAAAAGCAGGGTTAAGCAGCTTCTTTCTGGGTGGAAGGAAAACAAGGAAATATTTCCCATTGACAGGTTTCCAGTGTGAAGGGTGTGACATTCAGCATCAAAATGGCATGAATAGCCTGCATATGGTTATTACGCATTTTTCTGCACTCCTTTTCAGCCCTGTGAGGTTGCCACAACATTGACGCTCATAATAAGCATGACTGGGTGCTGAGAACAACCCCTGAGAGTTACCTTGTTTAATTGCTTTTTATTATTTAGATTTATGTCTAGGCTGCCTTTAAGGGTGGAACTCTCTTATTATGGTCCACCTTGCCCCAATTTAAAAAAAAGAAAACTACACACACACACAATTATCCAAGTGCACAGAACTCAGTGCAATGCATTTTGACATATGTATTTTAGCATGAGGTAAGCTGACGTTTGTGACCTGTAGCCCATTTTATCGAAACCCAAGTGCTTATTAGTGCTTGCAGAATCAGTAAAGTGTATACAATTATTCTGCTGTGAAAAGATGTATCTAATCAGTCTAGTTCTGACGACAGACAGACGGGCGGACGACCCAGCAGCTTACGAGACAAACCACAGGAAGGAAATAACATCTGGCCTCATGAAGTCACGGAACATGTAGCCACTGTTCATGTAAGGAAAGTGACATTTTGCAGCCACGACCCCAATTATGGAAAGCATGTCCTAAAAGCAGTCGTTGTGCAGAGTCAAACATGGTCTCCTCCTTGGACCAGGACGCAAGGGCCACTTCAGATGGGCTTCTCCGTGCCTTCTAATTTACAAACCCATTCAGAAAATGTGGCAGGGAACACTGCTCTAGAACGCCAGGAACCATTTAATAAAGCACTGGAGCTCTGGTTAGCAGCACTGGGGCATATTACTCTCGCTAGACCGCCAGTTATGTGGGTAGCTCCCCCCCACATATACACACAACACCTTCTCCCTGGCTTAGCGACCCACACAGATGCAAAGGCCGTAAATGAAAGCCAGTGCTATACCTCAAAACAACCAGCCAGTGGCAGCATTGTGCCAGGGGAAAAAATGAAGATTTCTAGAAACTGGCTGGAGCACATGTCACCCACCCTATTTTAAAAAGACAAGCTTAAGGAATCAGCACTTCCAAGGCTTAGGCAAAAACAATTTATGGCAGTCCAATCAGAGTTTTGCGGAGGGGCTGCAGCTCAGGGGCAGAAAAGCTGCTCTGTGCACAGAAGGCCCCCGTTCCATTCCTGGCATCACAGCACCAGCAGTTGCCTGAAACACTGGCAGGCGAAGACAAGGGCAGGCCGGCTAGGCCCATGCGCCACTGACAGCAAGGGCCGGAACATGTTTCATGCCCCACATCCCAGGCGTGGCCCCCCAGATCTGCAGCTGAGAGGACTCTTGCGCAGCAGAGCTGGGGGAGACCCGGAGCAGGGCCCTGCTGGGCCCGCTCACAAGGCTCCAAGGGGCGAATGAGAGCAAATACCCCACGCACCACTTCCAGGAGGCCCCTGGATTCAGCCGCCAGGTTCGGCTGCGTGATGGCATGGTGGGCAGAGCTGCCGGACTGGGAAAGCCTGGGGTTCTAGCCCCTGCTCGGCCCCGCAGTGCACCGGGTGGCTTTGGGCCAGTCTCCCCGCCCCCCCCCCCCACTGGGCAGCTGCAAGGATGAAATGAAGAGGGGGCTCTGGGAGAAAGGCGGGGTGCCTATGTAAAGGAAGGGAAGACAGCACTGGAAGTGCTGGAATACTCACACCTGAGGGTTTTATGTTCTCAAGTCAGAGGAGCGGGTGATGAAGAAGCTCCCCTGGACACTTCCTCCTCCTCCTCGTAAAGCGATGCCATCTGTAAAGGCCAGCCCATTCCTCACCTGCTTGCAGCAGCGGCCATAATCTGGCCTTCGTATGGTTTTACTGGTTGTGTATCTTTGTCACGTGACTAACGGGGCAGGCCAGAAATCAAATAAATAAACAAACACCAGCACACCATATGGCGCTTGAGGCAAGGAGAAGCAGGACTCCTTCCCTTCTCCCTTCCCTTAGGTGCCGTGGCTTCTTAGACTGAAAGCCTGCAGGCAGGGGCTGCCTTGCTTTTCGAACTGCATGGAAGCTGCTCTGGGAAACATTTTGACGAAAGGTGCGAGCGCAAGAGAATGCTTGCGACAGAGAGATATGCAGCTGTTTACAATAAGCCTCAAAAGACAATTCAGGAAATTTAGACCTTTCTGGAATATTTTGAACTCGCTTAGCTGCACATGGGAAATGCACCCAGATCCCCAGACTGGATCACTGAAGAAGCTTTACAGCTTGCACGGCAAGGAGGCCATCCCAGAAACTGTGGGAAGCCTGGATCTCATGTGCTGCTTTTGGCGCTGCGGGTGGCAGTGGCTTCAGGATCTGATCAGCAAACACCCAAGAAGAGAGGAAAGGGGGGAAAGGGAGGGTGGTGGATACACACACCTGGATTTTCCAAGTCACTGATCTCATTTGGTTTCCCATGCTTCTGTTTTGATAGTCTGCCTCTAAAGAAAGGTCCAGGGGATTATTAACTGCCTTGCCCACACGTCCCTGGACAACAACCACAGATGGCACTTCTGCGCCTTGCGTACCCAAGAGGAATGATTCATTGATCTATTCATTTGATTTATACCCTGCCTTTCCACCAAGAAAATGGTGTTCACGGCAGCTGACAACCGCAAAAGCATTAACAAGTTAAGAGTAGTAAGAGAACAAAATACATTAAAAAGATACCAACACTGACAGAGAACAAGAAGCACGCAACTCCAGACCATTTCGCACACCAAAGGCTTGCTTGAACAGAGATCCCAGATGCTGGGAGCAGACCCTAAGAATTTCCTACACCATGTCGCCACAACACATCTCACAGTACTAAAAGAAGGGCCTTCCCCTGCAGGTCCTTAATAAGAGTCTTCCCAAAGCTTCCACTCTTAATGCACCACAACTTATGACCAGAGAGAAACCCCACAGTGTCGACACAGCAATACTGAGGCTCATGTTCCAATGAAGTCCTGCCAGTTCTAAACACTGAATATTTATCAGGGTTGCCACCCATATTAAAGCGATTTTGCTGGATTACACATGAGCTTTTTTAAAATAATGGATTAATACTGTATAATTGTTTTGATGAGGAAAACTTTTTTTTTCCGTGATTTAGGTCGGTGTTGGAGTATTTCCTCCCAAACAAGTAGACAGCAAACTTGCTTTTTCTCCCAACTCCTGTGTAGCTCTCATGGCAACCAGATGAACTCGGGAAAACTGAAAGCACACGACCGGGATAGGAAGTAAACCTGATCTCCTTGTCCTAGTCTGACAAACCAACTCAGGAAGCTGCCACCTGGAAAAGTGGTAAACTGCAGTCGTGCTCTAACTATTACACCATACTGTCCCTCTCTTACATTCCCTCCTGTGCATGAGGCAAGGCGGTAGCAGAGGAATGTCTCTTCGATGGCGGTTTATAACCACAAGTTTTGCCAGATACAGATATTAAAGCATAATAAACTACCTCAAAGCATACTGTCAGATTAATTAGGGGCATATTGATAGACAAAATATTTTAAGCTGATTATACTGATTGATCAGGACAACATGCAGCCACTGTGTTTACAGATCTCTGCAAAACAGCCTTGGATAGGATGTGTGTGAAGTTCTTTAAGATAAATACAGCCCGTTCCAAGACATACTGGCTTCTTGCTAGCAGTTTTCACGAGGAGGGAGTGGGAAGGAAGGAGCTATTCCCCCCCCCCGCCGCCCCCATGCACCACAAACAAATTCCTCTTTTGATGTACAGCCCAGTTCTGGCTGTTCCCCCACCTGTCTCCGCGCAGTGTGGTGTGCCCATCTAACTTCCTTATTCCATTTCCTAAAACAAAACAGACTGGCAGCAGCAGCAAGATGAACACAGCCGGAGTTCAGGGCTCTGGAATGGAATCAGAACGACAGCCTGGGGAGCAGGGGAAGGAGGGTGCCCTTTTCTCTGAGCCCGCTTACCCGCCATTTCATTTCAACCGCATTTTATCAAACCAGAAGCTAGAATACTTGGCTTCCCTCTGCGTGCCAGTGGCAGACCAAACGGAGCCGAGGCAAGCACGCGGGATCTCTGTGCACCTTGGACAATACCTGCTGAGACTCATCTCCACCTGCAGGGCACTTCTCCCACAGACTCACTGCTTGCTCACACTCTGCCGGGGCTTTTGTTCACTGCTAATATCCCTGACCTCCGCGTTTTTGTGGGGCTGCAGCCTGTACTCCTGCTGTCGGTTTCGCTCTGCTTATCTGCATCGAGAAAGCAAGTTCAGAGACAGTTCAGCACCGTGACAAAGAACGGTGGAGGAAATAGCGAGCCCACCCCACGCCTCGCCCAATCCTTCCTCACGGTTGCCTCTGAAGATATTCTTTGTGAAAGCCTTGTTGAACTGGGGCACTTTAGGGTGCCAAATACAGAGAATGCAAACAACTGTTGCGAACAGCTGCTATTTCAGCCAAGAACACTGTCTTACTCAGCAACCTCTCTGCCCAGATTCCAGAAGGCATCGCCCACACACTTTCAAATATGCATTCAAAGCCATGAGGGCTAGGAACTTGGCAGTTACTTTTAAAATGAAAGCTGCATTCTGCATTCATTACTATATTCTTCCCCTTTGCTACTTCTTGCAGAATGCTCGTTGTTCTACTGTCCCTCTTTGCTTTGCTTTTCTCCGAGGAAAATGCTGTTTTGGTGGCTTAATGAATAGTTATGTGCACCATTACAACTAAAGTATGACCCCTCTTGCTTGAGAAGTTTGAAATCCATCTCCAAGGAATCTCTTCCCAGCTTGTAACACAGGAGTACTGGACCTATTTGGCTGTGGAAACAGATATCTGAGCGGAGGCCAAAAACAGGGTGAAGTGTCTCTCCTCTGCCACCGTTTCTGGGGTTCTACAGAACATGCATGGGGGAAAGCACTTGACCCAGTATCAAGAACAGCAGCTTAAAATTTATGGTCCCCTCTCCCCCGCATGCAGCCAAACAGAAGGGCTCAGCATTTGCTCCACTATGCTGACGCTGGGCCTTTGGCGTTTTACAGTCGTCCTCAGTGCCAACGTGGCAGGCGGTCTTTAAAAAGAAAAAACACCTACACACAGAAGAACAGCAAACAAAAACCTCCTTTGCTGTTTACAACAGAAGCACAAAATAACCGGCTACATTTAAATCCCCTGACAGATGATGCAACTGAAAAATTGCTGACGCATTAATTTGCCGCAATCTGCTCTCGGCTGATATCAGAAAGCACTTCTCTAGCAAATCATAGCTCCCCTTTAAAGGATCATGTCCCAGTGATTGCTTCTTTTGTGTCCAATTAATTTAAAAGGCTTAACCATGAAAATCAGACTGAGTTGCTTACTCCAGCACAGCAACACGGCTCAAAGTGTGCGAGCTTGTGGAAATCAGATCCTTGCAGAAAGCATCAGTACCTTCTAATATACTGTGACTCACTGAAATGGCTATACAGAGAATTATGAAGTTGTGTGAGCCTCAAAAGGTCATTGCATTCAACCTCTTACCACAAGAGAAGCCCTTTCATTCTCTCTCTCTCTCTCTCTCTCACACACACACACACACACACAAAGATTATTTATTTATTTGTTAAATTTGTGTAAAAACCACACCCCTTAGCATCCTGCTCTCTGGGCAGCCATTACAACAAAAATGTCAATAACAGGATTAAATAAAATAATACAGTTAAAATAGTAATAGGCCAAACACAAATGTTAACATATGGATAGATAGGTCAACCAGATGCCTAAACAAATAATGCCAGTTGCCACAGGCTGCTGAAAAGCGCAAGAACCTCCCTTCTCCTTCCTGCTTTCCCACCATTTGATACTCTATGTGGAACCAGGATGCCACCTCCTCTCCCCTCCTCAAGCAAGTGGCTTTGTTTGGGAACTCTGGTGGTAAGAGGTGAGGGCAGCCAGGTTCCACACACAGCAGGAAGCCTTCTCTTGCTCCCTAAAGGTAGCCATTCCTTGGAGAAAAGGCTGCTTTTTACACATGGAACTGACGGCTGTTTCTTCATACAGTCCCCAAGTCCACACTGGCAGCCCTCGCTGGGAGAAGGGACCCCAAGTCAGAAACAGGTAATTTCCAGACAGAGCTGAAGAACACAGACAAAACTTCTCAAGGAAGAGCATTTCCAAGACATAAGAACAAAGGAAGTTGCCTTTTATCGCCTCATACGCTCTGCGCTTTTGGACTGGTATCACCTTCTCTGATTGGCATCTCCTACCTGAAGTTTCCAACACGACATGCCAGGGCTTGAGCTTGGCTCTTCCTGCGCGCAAGACGTGTGCTCCTGCCACTGAGCTAGGCTCCAAGGCATGAGCAATGAGGCCGGAGGGCTCTTTGGCGACTGGCCTCAATGCCTTAGGGGAGTCACTGGGGCAACAGAGCGACACCCACCTCCTTCCCAAGCCAAGTCCTGAAGGAAGGTGTGGAATCTTAACAGGCCCTTCTCCTCTCCCAATCCCGATCTCTCTGCATCCAACAAGCCCTGACATTCCCAAACCTTGATTTCATTGCATCTAATGGGGGGGGGGACCAGTTGACTAGTGCTGCTATGGAGTTCTTTGTTGCACAAGATTTCAGCACCTCCAGCTGAATACGGCTCAAGGCTGCCCTGCCGCAGCTGCCTCTTCAGACTCCTGTCCTCTTAACCTGAACCAACACAAAGACTGCAACCTTTAAACCTGTTAGTGTTATCTAATGACTGTTCCATCTACAAGAGCTTTTCTAATAGAAACAGGCCATGATGGCTTATCTCTGTGCACAAGCCAGCCCTCAAAGAACCGCTGGCTTGATTGAGCGCAGTAATGGAAGGCAGGAAATGAGAAGGCTTGGTTAAGCCGGGGATAATCGATCAGTGTATTCAGCGGAGTGTGAGCAGAGCCAAGGAATAAGCAGCTCGGGGTAGCCAATACTGTTGTTTTCAGTACAAAGTCCGATTTCTGTGATCTACGCTGGAGAAAGGATATATTGATGGAACAATGTAGGATTTTTCATTTTTCCACCCCCTCCCCAACACGCACATGCAAAAAGGACTTCCTTTTTATATCAGTAATTCTTCACAGTGGAGAGGGAGTTTTCATGGCTCTGCCTCATTCTGTCCTTTTGCAAGTTTAACAGACAAGATGGGTGGTGGCAGTTTTGTTTTAGAAATCAGGAACCTGGAAATTCACAGACCTGTTTGCCGTGAATTTTCATGAGACTACAGTAAATGTTGCAGTTGCCTTTTCTGCTAGGTTCTGGTTTTGAGCCCGCACTTTATTCTCTGTCTCTTCCTGTGCACT
Source organism: Varanus komodoensis (assembly GCF_004798865.1). Classification (NCBI taxonomy): domain Eukaryota; kingdom Metazoa; phylum Chordata; class Lepidosauria; order Squamata; family Varanidae; genus Varanus; species Varanus komodoensis. The sequence continues at coordinate 2,150,461 of NW_025336059.1, forward strand.
GTAACACCAATTCCCATGCTGAAAATACAACTGGAGTAAAATAGCAAATGAAATCTTAGCATTGGGTTCAGATCTTAAGCTAGTGCTTCCTTTCACACCGACAGGGGGCGCAATTCAGTGATCGTGGGATTCTTGTGTGATGGTTATGAAACAAGTTAGAATGCTATATGTCCCATTTAATTTGATATTTGTTAAAAATTGAACCTTATGATTTTGAAGTGATTCAATTACAGCAGAAGTTCCTCTTTCTCCTCCTCAATAGACCCATTCCCAATTTGGCTTTAACACTGTTTAGGTATCCAGAAAAACAATACAAATGCTGCATTTGCAGTTTTTGTACCCCAACTGTACTGCTGTATTTTAATTTTATATTTATATTTTAATTTATATTATAATTACTTTAACTTAATGATGTGAGCCGCCCCGAGGCTTCGGCGAATGGGGCAGCATAAAAATGTTTTAATAAATAAATAAATAAATAAATAAATAAATAAATAAATACCTGAAATTCAATTATATTTCTAGATATAAAATGTCCCTTGATACCATTTTGAGGGGGTTTCCCCATCATGATCATGTGTTTAGAATACCAAAACACCAAGTTCCAGAAAACACATAATATATATGGTGGAATGTGTGATGGAATAATGTTAGCCCCTCATTTTTGCATACAGAAGAGTTAACAACATTTCTGAATCTTCAAACATCAATTTTTTTTTAGTCTCCATTACAAACAATGAAAACAATGTTCTTGAACCAAAGAAGGCAGAGTAATGCAAATGTGCATGACATGAACCGGGAATCAACACATAATTTAACACTAATGTTATTCATCTTCCAGCTCATTTGTCTCCCCCATATTCAAAATTGTTTCTGGTGAGGCAAACATCCCCTATGAAAGGGCATCCTTTCTGGCATCGGCCTCCAATCAGCATAGCAATGGCTTTTGGGTCCTGGGGAAGGGCTTGTCCTTTTCCTGTCTCTCTGAGACTAAGATCACTTGTCGTTTCACCAAATGGGCACAAGACATTCCTTCAACACATTACACTGCAAGAGCTGCCAAAAGCACCCCAGTGGCATAAGTAATTAGATCCGGGGACATGTTATATTCCAGTATGTTTGGATTTATAGAAAGAAAACTGCAAACAGCAGGTGACTGAAATGTGAGGGCACTGCTTACTAACATACAGGTGTCGATGTCCTGGGAGGAACAGACTGTAGGTCTACTTGTATGTAATTTAGATAACAGAACGTGAGTCTGGGGAATGTTCTCCATGATGCATGCAGAGGTGGGAGACCACTGAAATTTTTATAGGACAAACCTTTCCTACTGAGGCATAGGGTTCATTTAGCCCACGGCCTATTTTTCCACCCCTATCTTCTCTGAAGCTGGTTATGGATTTATTGGGTTGAATCCCTACTAAAGCTGTGAGCACAGTTACACAAGGAGTCATACATGCTATTCAGAAGCAGGTTACCCCCTTCGGCCTCATACATACATACATACATAGTCAGCACTGCAAATGCTTTGTCTGTAGTTCAGTCCACCAAATCTTCAGTTAAAAGGTTTGTGGAGCAAGTGATGGGAAAGATCTCTGCCAGAAACCCTGGAGAGCCACTGCCAATCACACTGGACATTACTGGGCTGGATGGGCCAATGGGGTGACTCAGTGTAAGGCACCATCATATGTCCCAGTGAATAAAAGAAGAGTACTCTTGAAGTGGGCATTAGTCTTGTTGGAATTTTAGCTTTAAAGCTCACGTTTTATTTGAACATAAAATACTTGAACCAGGAAGTTGCAAGTTCAACTGAAGAACAGACTACCAGTAATAAGAGGCATCATGACTTTGGGAAAAAAAACAATTAGACAGCTCTAAATCAAGGACAGGAGATCTTCTGGGGCGTGTAGGCCCACTGTGAATTTCAGAAACTGTCCTGAGCGTCATCACAAAGTGGCTGCCAGAGGAGGCAGGGCAAAGGACACGTAATTTGCCCCAAAGACTGAACACGATACAGAGGCCTTCACTTTGCTTTGAAAGAATCTCAGTTGCCAGTAAGGAAACATGCTATTTTAAAAGGAATGGGAGAAAGTGGAGGGGGAGGACACCTTGGCAAGCATCACAGAAATGTCCAGGGGTACACTGATGCCCACAGGCACTATGGGGTCACCGCTGCTGTGGATGCTGCTTTTTCCAAGAATCAGTGGGGAAAGGCATCAAACGGTGGCATTTGCACCCCTGCTGAAGGACTGGAGTCAAGACCTTTCTCTTCTCCTGCTTTTCCTTGAGTTGCCTAGAATAAAAGCCCAACCTAAGCTATCGGAACAGGTCCACGATTGTGGATGGGAAGTGGAACTTTTTCCAGGAGCCATTAACTAAGGCAATGCAGGACGGAAGAGATACACACAGGCACCCTCTAACCCAGGTAAGAATTCAAACAGCAGGAGGTTGTACACAGCAAAATTCACAGTCCAAGGGCAGAAGGAGAGAGATTCACATTTCAACATCAACCGAAGTGGCCTTCCAGGTGGTTTAAAATAAGAGTTATTTATTTCCTTATATATACACTTTCCATTTAGTCTTTGCTGAACTGAAAATCCGGAGAAATGAAAAACTACTTCTTTCTAAAGTGAACTGTCATTGTTAATATTGCAAGGAAAGTATTTTATCCTCGCTGAGAAATATATATACGTCTCACACACAAATAAAAAATATCAAACTATTTCGCAAAAGGTCACAGGCCATTGCTTACCACCTCTCATTTAATCCCATGGAAGCATCTTTCTGCTCTGTTTCCTTTTTATGTTCTTTGAATTTCGCTCAGTAGCACCTGATGTCAGATAAGCCAAGCAGAAGTGTGCATGGATCTCACTGTTAGCAGCATATGAGAGCAAGGGGGAGCATTTTGGTGGACAGGTGGCTTTACGACAATGGTACAAAGGCTTACAAGCACTTGGGCACTAGACACAAATCCCAAAATAGGATAGAGAACTGACAGCATTGCCACAAGAAATTATGAGATAAACGAAACGTTCCTGCAGGCAGGGCCGTAGCTTCCAGGAAAGCAAAGCTGCATGGCATGAGAGAAGTCCCAAGTTCAAGTCCAGGTATCCTAAGGCAGGGAAAGAAGAAACTCCAGCTGGAAACCCCAGAGACCCATTACCAGCCAGTACTGACAACTCACTGCTCTGATCTTGCCTCCTTCCAGCCAGCCCCCACTGCTGCTGCATCTCTGAGTGGATGCAAAGGCCAGTGCCCAAGGGAGGTGCAGTCGGGTGCTTGCCAATGGCCCACACGTCAGCAGGGGGCCACTGCCAAGAGGCCCCCAGACTGGTTCCTACTTTTCACCATGGCAACCTGCTTGCTTACCTGCCTCTTGTTCTGACCCAGTAGAGAGAAGGAACTGCACTAGATCTCGGCTTATTAGAAAAGCAAGAGCTAACAAAGAGGAAGAAGAACAATCTGCGCTGGTTGAAGGGAAGAGTCACTGATCGGAAGGGGCTTCAGAAACCTGGAGCTGATTGGATCATTCCATCACACCCAGTGAAGACACACAACTGTCTACTTGAAAAATGCCAACAGCTGACTCCCCGCACATCACAGCTCTAGCCTGCTTCCCACCTCTCAGGAAAGTCCTAGCTAAAAGCACAGGGAAACACCACCACATCCAAGGTGTGAAATCAAAGTTCTACCAAAAAAAAAAAAAAGCTTTTCAGAAATAAGTCTGAAATGTGTCTGTCAGTTTAATTCAGAACCCTGCTGCAGTTATTAGCATTTGATTTATACCCCACCCTTCAAATACACCATTAGGGCAACTTTAGATCAGACACTCAACCCAGTCTTCCCTATCCCAGCTCTCTTCACATGTTGCTGGCCTATCATGCCCAGCCAGTATGGCCACTAGTCAGAGATGATGAGAGCCATAGGCAAAACACCTGCAAGGACCCAGCCTGGGGAAGACTGATCTAGCCCTGCATCTTGCTTCCTGCACAGGTCAACCAGGCACATCTGGGAAGCTGATAATAAGGACAGGAAGACAGCCGTGGTCGCTCCCCACCAGCTCCTCAAAGAGGTACTGCCTCTGAATGTGAAGGCATTGCTCTCCTCCTCTATGAATCTGAGCAGCACACTCTTAAAGCCACCCTGGCACAATGCCCACCATCTATCTTATCCTGTGGCAGACAATTGCACCAATCAGGGCTGCAGCCCCTCCGTTTCAGAGGAACTGTCCAACATGTTGTAAGTTAAGCTCTTCCTCCTAGTAGCTCAGCCTTGGGAGAGGTATTTCATCCTGTAAGGTGGGAGGAAAAACTGGATGATTCCGAGCCCAGCGGAAGGGAACCGACCACCCAGGAGGAAATGGCCCATCCATCTGGGGGAAGTGCGTGAGGCCCCAGATAGGCTGCATTTGGCCCCTCAGACTGGCAATTTTGCACTCTGAGGACAGATTACTTAGGTGTTACCAAAGGACTCTCTTTTGTCTGCTCCATCAGTTTCACCAGATGATCATGGATCTCAGCATAATGAGGGAGGGAGAAGCAGAAAAGCTTCTCTACTCTCCTTCTTCACTCATGCATAGTTTCTATATGGCGCTATAAAAGAAATAGCTATCAGAAGTTTGGAAAACACTGGTACAGGCAATTGATTCAAGAAAGGGCTGGCTATTTTTAAAACATGTCATGGCCTTCTCTTGCTTAAAACCCTTTCAGCTACGCAGCTGAACTTCACCATTCTCCCCTCATGCACAATTAAAGAGCAACTGCTAGAAACAGTTTCTGAGCCACCTGGCGTGTCAGGCATAGGCACTTGCAAAATGTATGCTTATGTAAACATAATGTGTGTACTATACACATAGAAACCAGGCGGTGGGGGGCGGGGAGTATCTGCACCACAACACAGCAGAATCAGAAGTGGAAGGGAAAGCCAATCCGCCGCAACAAGACGGGATTTGCAATACCAAAAGTGCGCCTGCCAAACCGTTACTCAGCTGCCTGCAACAAGCCTCCAAGACCGTTCCCAGCAACTTGCCGCTTCCCATGCTCAGAGCCAGGAGCCACAGAGAAAGAAACACCAGGAATCACGGGGCGAGCGATGCGGGGCATCATGGGCATCTCAGCACAGCACAATTTAAAGGCAGAGGAAGCGGGAACAGCCCGCGGATCCGTGCAAAGGAAGTTGTGCGCACGCAAATTTGTCTTGCGCTCCTGTGGTCACAGCCCGGGGCGGAGCACCCACTTTGTGGGCAGACAGCTCCAGGTTCGGTTGCTGGTAGGGCTGCAAATGTTCCCTGAAACTCCAGAAAGCCAGTGACAATCCGAGTAGAGTCTTCTGAGCTGGACGGAGCCATGGTCTGCTTCGACATATGGCAGTTTCCCATTTCCCCTGGCCAGCAAGCAAGCCATCCATACATGTGTGGGCAATACGGTTGGCAGTGCTGCCCCCTTAGTGGAGCAAATGAGGTCGGGGACAGAGTGAAAAGGGAAAAAACCCCTAATCTGTAAAGATGCTTTTGGGGGAGATGATGCTAAGAATTGTGCTTGAACACGTGCCTGTTCAACCTGGGCCATTTTAAACAAACCTATCACAACACACTCACTAGACCTGAAAGACCTTGCTTTGCAGGAAAAGCAACACAGCAAGGAAATTGATTGGAAATATTATTAAAGATCAAATTATCAAGCAAATATAAGAGTAGGGTTTGCTGAATTCAAGTCAACATGGCTTCTACAAAGGTAAAATGTGTCTCTCCAACCTTTTGGAAGTTTCAGAAAGTGTGAAGAAGCGAATAAATACAGGTGATTCCATAGATTTAGTAGTCACAGGTTAAGAGGAGTGATACTCTTATGGATGGGTAGATGGCTGAAGTCCAAGAAACAGAGAGCTGACTTAAATGGACAGTTTTCATGATGGAAGCATGCAAACACTCCCAACTCCCAAGTATCTGCATTCAAAGCAGTGCTTTTCAACTGTAATTAGGATGCTCAAAAAAGGAACCATAAAAAGGTTCAAAAGAATCTCTCCAAACTGGGGAACAGCCATTAAAATACTAAATGTAGTTTAATACATGTAAGGATGTGCAAGCAGGGGGCAAAGTCGAATCGTTCATATCCTGCTGTGTGCAGACTGTCCAGGAAAGGAATCTTGGGATTGTGACCTGTAGCCTGAGGAAAACCAGCGTGTGGCCATTTGGGCAAGGGGACATTCTATGTTGGGCAGCTTTAGGAAGCTGAGAATAAAACTGCCAGTAATGTGATGCCTTTGTGCAGCCTCACTTGCACAACGCTTGTCACTAAACCTCAAGAAGGATACTGTAGAACTGGAAAAGGTCCAGAAAGGAGAAACCAACACAGATCAAGTTGCTGGAACCGTTCCCCTACAAGGAAAGGTTGCAGTATTTGTGGAGTTTTAGCTTAAAAAAAACAACAAAAAAACAAGTGGACGGGGGCGAAGGAGAGACACACAAGGCAGAAGTGCGACACCATGTGCATGGTGTGTAGAAAGTTAGTACCTGGGGCTGTCCCATGAAGCTGCTCTATGGGCCTTCAGGACTGATGAACACGACTGAATCTGCTCCCACAAGATGCAGTGACAGCTGCCAGCACAGATGGCTTTAAAAAGGGATTTGACAAATTCATAGAGGAGAAAGTTATCGGTGGTTACTAGCCACTGGGGCCACGTACTCCCTCCGGGATCCGGGGCAGCTGCTCCACCCCTGTTCTCCTTGAGGGCATCCCACTGGGTGGTTGATGAGAGCCACTGAGGCCTGGGCAATCCCGGTTCTAGTCAGCTCTGAAGCTGAGTGATCTGGGGCCAGTCACCCGCTCGCAGCCCAGCCCACCTCACAGGGCTGTTTTGTGAGAATAAAAGCCACCCCGGGGTCCTCACAGGAGGGGAAAGGGCAGGATATAAATGCAATGCGCAGGCACCAAGCGAAAGCAGAGTGCAGGAACCGTGGGGAAGGAGGCTCCAAGGACAGGCGGTTGCTCTGGGAGGAGCTGATGCTGCGCGGCATGATTAAGGACTGTGCCTCAACGCCTGCCCGCTCAACCTGTGCATTACTAAACAAACGGAGAGTGCCACACATTCCCCAGGACGACGGGGGCTTCTCCTTGCGAGGAAGCCAAGCTGCTGTCTTGGAAAGAGCTGCTGGGCAGTAAGGTGGGGAGACAACATGACGGGGATGAATCTTATTAGAATAATTCAGGGGAAGGCCATAAATGCTATTTCTGATCCAAGCTTCCCCACTCCATCCCCTTCCTGTTAATATCTACCGCTCTCGCCCCACTCCATTCTGATTATAGATTAGATCTCTCCCACCAAAGCAAATTTGGCAGCGGGCTGCTGAGGGCAGTATTGATAGCAGAGGCCCGCCTCCTTCGGCTCTCTGCCCGATTAGCATTTCTATTGCTGCGCTGGGCGCCAGGCACATTGTAAATCACACACACTCACTGTCAGGCACAATAACCAAAACAGTTACCTAAACAACAAATGGTATTACAGATGCATTTAACTAAGCATCCAATATGTGACCTGATAATTAAATTCCATTACCGGTTCCACCGAAGCCTGGAAGAAGGTGAGGTCCACAGGGGACGCCCTTCCAGAGGGTGCCTGACACTTGGCCACCTTGTCATCTCTGGTTTTTGGTTCACACCTAATTGCTGAGCTAAAGAAAGTAGAGAGGGGGCTTTTGAAGCCATCAGAGCTACTTAAACTGAGCTCTCACTGTTTCAATATGGTGGTGGAGCAATTCCCATGCCCTTTTAACCAAAAAGGAGCAAGGGGTTGAAAAAGAGGAAGGTGGCTGCTAAAATACAACCTAAAAGTCATCTGTGGAAGGGAAGAATAGAAGGAGACAGAGAGCACGACATCAGCAGGTTGTGAGAAACCACAACACAGACACAACCTACCAGCTCATGCAGCTGACAAAGATTTGCTTAGTTTCAGTTCCAGCTGAAAGCGAAAATGTGGAAAATCAGATTTGCAACCAAACAAACAAACAAATGTGAAGATGAAAAACAAGTTACCCGCACTGCAAGTGCACACTCAACATCATTTCAACTGGAACGCTTTCAAGGGCTTGGCCATACAAAGTAAACACCTGCCTCTTTTTTCCCCTTGAACAGAGCAGCCTACCACAACCTAAAGCCCTCCAGATGCTTTGGACTACAACTCCTATCACTCCCTGCCAGCATGGCCAGCAGTCAGGGACAAGGGAGCGGGAAGCCAATTCCTCTGGAAGGACCTAGACTGGGAAAGCGCTGCTGTCAGACAGCTAGCCTGGCTCCATTGAGAAAAGGAGCTACAGCTCCATGCTAGCGCAGGCAGGAAGTCCGAAATTCAATTCCTGGCACCTTCGCACAGGACAGGGAAAGGCCCCTGCTTAAAAGCCAGGAGAGTCGCCATCAGCCAAGGAAAAAGGCATCGGGCTCAGTATAGGGCTGTTTCCTGCATTCACTACTGACAGGTTTCCCCAAAACAGAGCCTAAAACAGCACTTCTTAAAACACTTCCACAGGGCTCCTTTCCACAGTGTTGTAGCTGGCTTTTGTGTTCTTTTATGTGTGGCACTTGAGGAAAAAGAAAAACACCCACCCACACACCAAGCCTCCGTGCCATTTCCCCCCCAAAGCCAGCAAGCTCCTGCGTGGGAAGAGAAAGCACCCAGGGTTCACGCCCTGTCTAATCAGAGGTGAAGATTATGCAGTAGACGGAATTACACAGAGTAGTAGGTTACACAGCCAAGTGCAGAGGAAGAGACAGAAAGCGAGACCGAGAGCGCACTGACAGCTGCAGCATCCAGATGAAAGATTTATGATGATATTTTACCACATGCCGATGGAATTTTGCACTTCAGAGTGTGAAATCTTTTAGCTAAGGGGGCCGGCCTGTTCTGGAACTCAAAAAGCTTGGATTAGAAGGCAACAAAAGATGTTTTGAGCTCAAAAATACACAGAAAGTAACCTGTAAATTGGCACACCGTTTTCAAAAGCCTTTCAGATAGCCGATGTCGCCTGGTGTAATAGAATACACTCCGTTATGGTCTGTCTAGGTTTTAATGATGTTCTTTGATCATAAACACTGCACAGGGAGCTGAGGTTTCTCTTGAGTACTTTTGTAGTACAAATATGTAAAGCCGTGTGCTATGTAGGAGGGCCAGAAGATACCAAGGACTTGGCACGAAAAACTCTGGGAGGGAGCCAGGGCACTGCCAGAGCGGAGCCAGGGCAGGGGACCATGAAAAGGCACCCCTCCTGGGCTTCCTTCAGGCCGCTCGCTCTACCAGTGGCCAGGGAGCCATGGCGCTGAGTGCCTGTCACTCTGCCCAGGTGGCACCTAACCACCCAGGTGCTCAGTGGGGTGCTCCAGGGAGGGGCAGAGGGGAAGGATACAAAAGGCCTGTTCTCCATCCCCTGGAAAGAAGGGCCCCGCTGGTCTGAAGCCAAGACCAAGAGGATGTGTGCTAAGAGCCAGTGTGGGACTGCCGCTCGAATGGGAGTCCGGAGGTCTGGGCCGAGTCTCTGCTCAACCCTGAAATTCACCGACGCTCAGCCCAACCAACCCCACACAGGCGCTGCCTGTGCACACGAGTCGGAGGGCCGCCACCACCACAGAGGCCGGCCTTGACTCACTCAAAGGAAAGGAGCGGTATAACCGGACTGCCTACACAAGTACAGCTTTAAGGGGTCAACAGCAAGGAGAAGCAGGCAGAAAACCCTTCTGGGAAAGGCCAGGGCTCTCACGGAAAAAAGGATCAGGCTAGCAGCTTGCCTGGAAAAGATATCCAGAGCAATGGGCAGTTACATGGATTACATTATATCCCCACTTTAATTATTTCCCCTTAGGGCTGGGAGCTAAAAAGGCACCAGAGAACTGAAATTGCCTAATTGCTACATTCAAAAACAGAACATACAAAGCACACACTGAAAACATGAAGGTAGGCTCTGCTCCTGCTGGCTTTAAAAAAAAAAAAAAAAGCCCCTTAAACTGCCAGTGCCTTCGAGGCAACCCATGAAGAGGTTCAACAGCCTGAGGTCACTCCTCGTAACGGCAGAAAGGGACTGAGCACCAATTAATGTCCTCCCATTTGGCAATGCCAGAGCATGTATACCTGGGCTGCTGGCACGGCCATCAGGGCGCCAAGAGCCGCAGCGTGATCCGGCGTGATGCGCAGGACACTCGGGACAACCGCCCACCAGGTCGCCGCTTAGACCTGCTGAAGTGGGGACGGAAAGCATTGTCCCGACGCTGAGCACGTGGCATTCCAGACAAAGGCTTGCTTTCTGTGCTCATGCCTGTTTTATTTGCATTCCTTCCTGGCCCCCCCACCGCCTCCGGCTGTACAGCCTTCCTCCCCCTCCCTTGGCATTAAACCTCCCGCTGCCCCAACTCCTTAAGGCCAGAGCAAGCACCTGGGATTGCTCTGTAAGCAATGTGCTTGCCACTTCCCAGGGTTCTCCCTTCCCCTGGCTGCAGAAGCAACAAGGTGATTCCAGCAGCCTGCCCAGGCTAAAATCGTTGGCAGGAGCCATGATTCCACAGGTGCCAAAATGTGCAGAGCTCCACCCAAGAGGAAAGTCCACAGCTCCATGTCAGGCTATTTGCCTTATTACACACATCCAGACTTATATGGAGAGTTATTCCTGATGACAAACTAACAAATGTATGAGGCGATTGATGCGAATGTACTGCAATGTCCTCCCCCTTCCACAGAAAACGGTCAGAGGTCGTTGGCAGGGCCCCTAAGGTAGAGCTCCGGTTCGAGATCGGAAAGACTCCCTGTGGACCAATGTAGACAATACTAAACTAGGCAGAGCAATGTTTTAGGCTGCTTCCAATTTTCTTCTTATTATAAGCAGACTTTCTACAATCCAAAGCACCCCTAACTGAAGAATAAAAAAACTGTGCCTGAGATCCAGCTCTGACAAAAACCAAGTGTTAACCATAGTTGGCAACTGTGCATATTAAACCATCACATGGGAAAGGAGCAAAATTCACTCCAGGGAAGAGGGTCCGCTGACTTACAGAACGTGGTTTACGTAATCCAATGTTATATCCACCATGTGACTGTTGAAGAGCCCCTGCCAGTCACAATGCACGCCACACTGGATCATGAGTCTTGGTGTGGTAGCCTCAAATCATAATTATTAATACGTCTTATCCTCCATTTGCAGCACTTCATTTGTATGGAGGGCTAACCAAAAGCTGTTTGACATTTAAACGCAGACGTTCTATTTACTTGGAGTAAGATTGACTGGTTTTAAGATAAATTGCTTGGAATCAAAATTATGTTCTTGGTCATAGCAATAATTGCAGGAAAAAAGAAATGCAAAATATGATAAAACGTGTGCTCTGAAAGGTTCAGAAACTAAAAAGCAAATATTCACAGTAAGAGACACAGCCATTTCAGACCATGTGTCTCCCTCTGGCTTTTTACTGCACAAGACTGCCCAATCCAGAAATTTTGCTGAATGTTCATCAGGGCAATCAAGGGTAATTATCAATCACCCACTGACCGTGTATTACCAAATTACGGAATTCATGTAACCGTTAATGGAGATTCTTCGGCAGCACACCTGGAAACAAAGTTTTATGCAAAGCCCGCCGCCCCCACCTGGCAGAGCAAATGGGAAAACGGCCGGGGGGGGCTGCCCTCCCTACCCTGCATGACAGCTGGGAGCTGGGGCAAACTAATAAAACCAAGTCAAAGGAGGATTTCTTTTGTTATAAAGTGGCTGGGTGCCTGACAAACAGATTATCCAGTAGTTGAGAGATAGATCTAAGGCAGAAGAACAAATATTTGGAGAAGACACTGAAGGTCAGCAACTCCACTCCTACCATCTGTGACTCAACTAAAGGGAAGTGGGAGTGAAAAGGCAGAGAAAGTTTCCCCGATGCTGCTCAAACATTCCACCTCGTCAAAGGAACAGCAGTCGGTTGGTCCACCAAGTACACAAAATGCTTTTTGTTAATCAAGCCAATCTGTTTCATTCTTGCTAAGCTGCGGCATTCCAAAAATGTACTGCTACAGCAATGTCTCAATAAATTAAGGGTTGTCAATCAGAGGAACCTTGGTTGCTTAATGATGAATTTTAGTAAACTGCAAATCTCAACAAACCTGCATGAGCAGAGAAAACTCTGCCTGAAGAGCAGGATGGAGCAAATCTTCTAGAAACACCGCACACATTAGAAGCAGGGCAGGATATGCCTCTTCTTAGAGACGATCTGCAAACTGCAAACTTTATTTTTATTGAAAAACATACCTGTTTTAAAACAATTACAACCTCACTAACCGGTTAATTGCTGATCTTTTCACGTTGATCGTGTTACACAAAACACTGATCTGATTAACCAACGAAAATAAATGCACACTTTTTGCCAGTGAGGACAAGGCTTGCCTGGCCTCCGGCATTTTAGAATTTTAGACATCTGGGTTTCCCAAGCCCCAAAAGTGCCTATTTCATCCCATGTTTTACTTACAGGATAGACACTGGGGCAGACATCTTGTGCCCACTCCACAGAGGGGGCAGCAGCCCTCTCCCCTGTGCAGCAAGAGGGACTGACAGTCACTTCCTTGACTGCAGAGCACGCCTTTAAAAATTATCATATCAAAATACAAAGTTAGCTAACTGGGCCACTGCCAGTTCTGCCTGTGCTTGTCCACTGAAGTGGCTAAGAAACCGAGCTGCGATGAAGGAGGGTCCAAACTCAAATCTCACCCTTTCCAGCCATCCTTGAGGAGGCCTCAGCCCCTGCTGACATGGGGGAACCCACTGATCTATCCCAGGGGGTTGTCATGAGGCTTAAGCATTTGGCTCAGGCTCCGCCATCATTGCCATTTCAAATTCTCCACACTTACTCATTTCTGAACTATATAGATAAGCCATTTCTGCAACTGAAACTCTCTTCAGTGCAAAGAAGGGCATTTAGGATGCATAAAATGGCTGCACAGCAAGAATAATGGGGGATCCTTATGTGCCTCTAATTTAATTAAAGTATTATCTTTTTAAATTACATCTAATGGCCCCAAACTAATACAGACCCAATCAGTCACTTTAATCAAAATTGCAATTTGCCCCAGATTTGGGTTGAAACCTCAACAAAACACAAATGAAAGAAGTGCTTCCTTCGGAGCCCTCTCAAAACCTGATGGGGAATCCACAACCCTGGAATTCCTTTGGCTTTGAAAGACAATAAAGGCCACACAAGTGTTTGAAGCATTTTTAAGGTATGCTGTCACACCGACTGGCTTGCCGTGATATACTGCTTTGTTTGATTTGCTTCCTACTCTCCATTTTATTTCTGGGTCTCTTTGCAGATACATTTCTGCCTTATGTACCAGCAAAGGTTTTTAGTTTAGAAGCCATTCCCAGAATTGCACAATGCTCTCTGCCTCCCAATTGCATTTTCAAGATCAGCACAGCTGATGACACCTGCACCCCTAATTTCACTCACCAGAGTTAGCTCAAACCAACATCCGACAACCTGCCACTAACCATGGTTGCCAACCTGGCTTGTGATGCTGCTGCACAAATGTAATGATAATTATGATTGGCTGGGAAAATTGGGGAAGTGAGAAGGAACAAAGGGGAAGAGGAAGAAATGTATTGTTCCATTTCCTTCAGGCTAAAGCCAATCAAAGAGTCAGGAAATCCTTTCCATGCCACAAACAGTCAACAAAGACCATTACACTCAAATTTAATGATCCCTGAGATGTTCTACCTCCCTTGGAAAGACAACCAATTTTGAAAGTGAGAAAACAAGTTTCTCTAATGAATTCTCTTTAGTGACTTATAAAGTGTAATAACATGTCATTGGAGACTGATCTCCTCACCAACACCCCCTCAACTGTTCCAACTACCCCCTGATGAGTAGAGAGGAAATTTCAACTTCAATAATCCTAAAGGTCAGAAGCAATATTAAATAAGACAGATGTTCTTCCAATTCAACACACTTAAAGAAGTTGGATAAATTCATTTTAACTCATTACTCCTGACAGCTATTAAAAAAGGGTTATAATTCGTATCAGATGCACCAAAGGAGCCCATTGCCTGCCTGTTGTGTGTTTCGTCTCTAGCTCTTACTACTAAGAAGGGAGCTTCTGTTTTATTTAGCAGCCAATTATCTGAACACCAGGTGTAGGAAATGGTTGTGTTTACACTGGGTGAACACCAGGAAATGAGACTGTGGGGAAAAGCGGCAGGTGAAAGGTCCAAGGTGCTGCAGCATTATTGGTAAGCAATTTGCTTAATTAAGAACGCAGGCAATTGGGTCACACCAATGGATACAAATAAATTCCCACAAATGTAACTGCTCCTACTGGCGTATTAATATTGAATCCTGCCCCCTCAAAAGTGTTCCACTTCTCAATTATTATTTATCTCCCCACTTGACACGGAATAGAGACAAAAGCAACCATAACCCAGGACCATAAATGCTGTGCAGGGTGACACTGTACTGTTTTTAAGCCAGGTAATAATGCAACTTAGGACAGAAAGGAAGATGAGGTCAAGAAGCCAAGGAAAAACCAAGGCCGGTATTAAGCAGCAGAGATTGCTGACTCTTGTGGCAGGAAACAGGCTACCGCCTGCCCACTGCTTCAGAGACCTAGCCTAGGACATGGGTTCTAACCAGCAGGGGGCTCGGAGGAAGTGATCCTTTTGGCTTGAGAGCAAAGTTGCCGCTGGAGACCCCCTGCTGAGTCCTAAGCAATGGCGATCAACTTATCCCACTCCAGAACTAGCAACGCCGGCCTTTTTCTTTTTCCAACATGAAGTTTTTGTGATCCTCAGGAAGATTTTGCATCATCTTGCACATGTGACTAAAAACACTTGGTTTCTCATTTCTGCATTTTTAGGCTTTTTTGCACGCAAGCATTTCTGTCAAGACAATTACAGTTGCTTACACTGTGATAAAAATATATCACAACAGAATTCTTTTGAAAATGACTGCCCATGGAATTAAGGAAAGAATGGAGTGCATGTAACGTGCTACTTTTTACTTAGAAGCACAGTTAAAGGGAGCCATTTAAAATAAATGATTCCTTGTCAGTCAACATCACATCAAACTGACATTTCCACCAAAACTAGTTACTGGAGCCAGAAAAATATATTAAAACTAGACCTACAGCCACCATTAAGGAAGCAAAGGGCAATTTCGTTTAATAGATGCAGTGCCATAAACCTTTCCAGGAGGCTAGCCACTACCGGGCACTGGGCAGATTTGGCACCCGCCTTCAAAAGCGCACGTAACAGGCAAAGGAATGCGTGGAAGCAAGATACTGGTTCATTTAGATCAATGCTGCGTAATCTATCTAGCAGTGGCTCTCTGGGATCTCAGAAGAGTACAAGATGCAACCTTCAGAAATGCCAACCTTGCGGGAAATAACCTGACACTGCCTCTGCCCCATTGTTGTGGAAAATCATTAACAGGAGAACTCCAGCAATCCTTTATGCCTCACACACCTTAAGCAGCAAAAGCGAGAAAAGAAAACGCATTCTGAAAGAAAGCTCATCACAAATGGGGAGGGTGGCAGGGGTGAAGTCAAAGCGGGCTGTGTCAGTCAGAGACAGAAAAGAATACAGAGTGACACCGCCCTGCTCTTCCTGCCTCGCCGTCTTGAAAATAAATCTACAAAAGGCTCCATGAAGGGGCACTTCACCAAATACTTGGGCTATCCCTCTTGGACCTGGAACTCAGTCTATTGCAAGCGCAATGTTGAGAGAGAACTGAATAAAAACGGGGATACAGATTGGTAGCATTAGAACTAGGAACTGATGGTCCTGTGCTACAGGGAGAACAGATCTTTTTTCCCCATGTGTTGGAGGCATTGCAGGACTCAAGCGTACTGTAAAATGATTACCCAAGCGATGCTGTCCTTTATGTACGTTAATGTTAACCACATAGGTGCTCTTACTCGCCTCCTTAATTTTGCATGGGATACAGTCCCTAGAAATAAACATTAAATGTACCATGGCTGCTAACTGGTTAGTGCTTGTCACAGGAACTGGAGAGAGATGCCTTCGATACAAAAACTGCAGGGCAAACTACGGCCCAATCCTTTTGCTCAGTAGGAAGCCTTCTGCAAATCCTCAAACACAACATAACATACGAGTGGAATATGGAGTGCAGCATTCAGTTTTAACCAGAACTTTTGTACGTGGATTTTGTCTTCTCGCAAAACCTAACAAAAGCGGTGGGAAGAGGTTACTGCTGCTCCGATTTGCTACGGATCTCTGCCCTCTTTGCCGGCCAGCGGTGGCTGCCGCACATGGCATTGTCGAGGGTGGGCACCGCCCACGGCGTGTGGCTCCTGCCGGGCCCATTGTTCTCCTCCGCACCCCGTCTCTGTGGTACAAGCAGCCCGGCCTGTGGGAGCACCCACACAAACACAGACTGCAGAGGGAAGGATGCTGCTGGCCTCTGTCTTGGTTATCAGCTGAAGGGAAGGCTCAAGTTTGTCAGTTTTCTAGGCAAAACTAAAGGAAGGATGCAGAGGAGGCCTCTGTGTCAAAGCATATCAGTAAATCAGCAAGCGCATTCGACAAAAAGAAATAAAGGTTGCTCTCTCTTTCAACAACCTCCTTCCCAACCCTCAGTTTTAATAACGGTATGAAAAGGCTAAATGCCATCTTGGCAGAAGCAGATCAAAGATCTGCAAGGAAGGGGAATTATCCAAAGGGGATTCATAATGCAAGCTGGAGTAATTTTAATACAAAACGCCCTGCAAATCTCATCCCCTCCCCTCCTGCCCCCTCTGACAAATCGCCAGCTGAGGTAAATCCCAGATAATGAAACATTGTAAAGAAAGGCTCTATTTAATAATTTAGCCCCTGTCAAGGAGTTGGTATTGATTCTTGTTTCCAGCGCAGGGAGAGAATGTTATCTGCAGTCTTACAGCTCAATGACAGCAGCGGTGAATTTAATCACCTCGCAAGCCCCTGCCACGCAATTCTTAAAACTGTCACCTCTGATTCTTTGTCATCCTGTGCCCATCGCTTCCTGTTCTGCCCAGCAGTGCCTGCCACCTTCCCGCCACCTATTCTGCCCCATGCAGTAAAGGTCTCCGGCTATTCATGTTAAAATGAAGCTGTCAATCTGCATTTGCAGGGAAAGCAGTTTTGGGGGAAAAGCCTTGCTGGCCTCAACCCTATTTTATCTCCTGCATTAATAAAAGTAGCTTAATAGTTAGCAATGCCTTGATAGAGGGCAACTTCTTACAACCACTCCTAGAACATCTGCTCCTATGGGGGGGTCGGGGGGGGGGGTGAAGAAAGCAAATGCAGTTTAGGAAGAGAGAGGAAAATGTAGTGAGGAAAAATCACCGTCTCTATTAATCAGCATTTCCCCAAACCTTCTCCCATACCAAAATGGAAAAGGTCAAGCACAGCCCCACAACTAGCAAGAGGAAAATTAGCCCTGAATTAATTTAAAGCTGCAGCTCTAGGGGAACACATAGCCAATTCATTCACAGACAGAATGAGGCCGTTAAACACATAGGTGTTTGTGGCTGAGCTAGACCTCATCGCCCCCCAGGGAAATTTGCATTCAAAAGCATTATCCTGGCGTAATAAAGAATTCTAGCCCTGGTACTCCTTCTGAAAAGGAACTCTGTAAGGGCATTATTCCGAGCATTTCACTCCCCTTCCAGGTGAGAGAAACAATTCTTCCCTTCCCTTTATAACCCTTTGGATCACATCAAAATGATCCCGCAGGCCCTCACAGCCAAGGTCATCATACACAGCTTTTCTATTACAGGGCATTGGGAGGCATTTCACAACTGTCTTTTTATGCACTTCTGGCTTTCCATCTACAGACTATAAATTGTTACAAGGCCCTGGGGCAATCGGCTCCATGCTCCATTCAAATCAGCCCTCCAGGAAGGAAAGAAAAAGCACCACACACAAGATGCTTCCATCAAGTAAACACACCGGCAACAAAGGGCAACTGCACCGCCTCTTCGGATGTCCTGCTTATGCAGCAAGCCTGCCATTTTTCAGGTCCTCAGACATGCTGAGCTTTTTACTTCGGATTCAAAGCATATCATTTGCGTTTCAAAAAATAAAAATACCAGGGCACACCAAATCAAAAGATGGAGTTGTACGTCCAAAATCTGGTATCGGGTGGTTTGCTTTTCCTTTTTAGAATTAGTTTAATAATTTCTAAAGAAAATATGGTACCACAGATCCACCTCTTGGAAAAAAAAATGCATATTCTGTTTTCTTGTTAACCCAGAACTGTAATGGATCAGAACCATAGCTGCTCCACTGCAGCCATGAAACGGCAGCCTGATCTGACACAAGTAAAGAAGAAATGGGGAAAATATATCTTTATTGCAGGATTTATGCCCCATTTCCTCCCCTACATGAACTGTCCAAATGTGAAAAACTCGGTTTTAAATTTTTAAAGTTGGTAGTCATCACAGTTATTGGGAGCATTTCAAAAGAGTAGATTCATACCGGCAGATGCCTCCGTATTCATTCACTTGTGGAAGCATTACAAGCATTACTGGCAAAAACGGAGAATTTAGGAGAAACATCTCACCCAAGAGATCCGTATTAGCTTGCAAGAACTGCTCTCTGTTCGCACAGCTTGAAGCCAAGCTTGTGTCAGGGACAGGGAGGTGTCTAGCAGCAACCATGGAATGGACAACACGCTTTCGAGTGCTGCGAGACCATGCTCCAGCGCCATCACGCACGGGGCCAACGCCACCCTGCTGTCGGCCTGGCAGAGGCTGCTTTGTCACTTTCCCAAGCCAGGAGGGACTAGAAGTCTCACCACCCGAAGGTCACAAATCGGTGCGCTTGCTGCGGGGGGAATGGTGCTGCGCACACAGAGGGGGCGCCAACGGGGAAGGTGAGCGCAGGACAGCGGCGGCACCATGCTCGCACTCGTTCTGTGCTCCTGGAAGCTTGCCCGACGCATCCCCATGGTACCCAAACCCGACACGCAGGCAGGCCATTGCTTCCCAGCAAATGACACAGAAGGCAGGGGGAAAGGGGAGCAGGGGGACTTCCTCTTCCCATTGAGCAGCCAACCAGCATCTGGTTTTTGAGTGTGCAGCATTTTTATAACTAAGCGGTGGGATTCTCTACCCAAGAGTCTCCCCCACTATAGGCTTTTTGATGAATGCTGAAGACTATTTTAATTTCACTGGATTTTTGGCTTTGATCGATGTATTCTCCCCTGCGTCGGTTTTATTTCTGTAGCTAGAAGTCATTTTGCTGCCGCTGCTTACATTTCCTGCTTCTTCACATCATGTCATTCATGAGCACAGGATATTGTGACAGTCATCCAGGCAGACAGTTTTTGGGAAAAGAAGAGATCATTCCAATGAGGCTTTCAATAGCTACTAGTCATTCCTCCAGGGTCAGAGGCAAGGAGGCAGTTTGCCACTGATGAGTTGGCACCAGTTACTCATGCTCAGAGTAGGCCCACTGCAATTCAAGGGAGTAAAGTTAGCCTTCCATCTGGATCCAACTCCGAATTAGCAGTTGCTGAGGAAGCACGGCAGGAGAAGGCTGTTTTATGGCTTCCCACAGGAATCAACCTCACGCCGCGCCAGCGTTTTGGCCCACTTCGTTCGGTATTGTCCATACTGAGTGGCAGAAGCTCTCTGTGTTTTCATACTAGACCGGACAGGCTTTTGATCTGATTCAACATAGTTCTTCTTTTCCCACTCATTTTATTCATTTGTTTTACCCCTCTGCTTCTGCATATTACTGTGTTTTTGACTCTTAAGTTGCCCGTGTGGGAAAGTGGTGTAAATATTAACAGGCCTAAAATAAAAATGGCTCACCAGAGAGTGAGATGCACATGAAACTGGTCCACCAACAGGGGTTCCAACATGCAGTTCATCAAGTACTGGACTCATAATCCAGGCCACTGTGCAATGACAGGATGTTCTGACACCACCCAGAGAGAGAAAGGATGCATGTGAGGCTTGAAACAGTAAGGTTAAGCAGATGCTGAGAAGATACCAGAAAATGAATGAAAAATACGTCATCTTGGGATCATTGTGCTTTGAGTGCCCAGTCTATTTGGAACGCGGTGCCGGACCACTTGGCCAAACCCTGCCTCTTGCTTACCAGGCACTGGCAGCAGACAAACTGGCTCCCTCCCCCGCACCCACCCGCCATCCCTCCACGCCAATTTACACTTGCCAACAAAGCTAACACACCACAACATGCCGCAGAGCTAAAGTGCTTCTCTCATCACAAGCTCCTTCCTCTGTTCTGGGCCCTGGAATGAAGTTAGAAACACCATGTTTATATCAAGTCTGTGTTACTGTAATCATGTTTCCTGTTGCCCACAAATTGAATATGCCTTCAGTTCACTGCAGGATTAAGTTAAAAGGAGCAGACGGCAGTGCAGCTAGTATCCTCCATAATATTCCCTTACAGCTACAGCCGCTCAGAAAGGAAAACGGCAAACAAGGGGAAAGTGAGAGATGCGCCACAGTCCAATTCAGTGTGCGAGTTCTACATTATGGGCGAGAGACAGAGAAGACAAACGATTTTTTAAAAGTACAGAAGACAAGATTTCAGCATCAAGCGAACATTCCCATCAGCTCACTGGCAGACACACAAGGAGTTCTCAGACAACTTATTACAGCCCATTCGTGTACACAGTTACTGCAGCTTTGCAAAACTCTTACAGGGCTTTGAGTCCTGCTCTGTTTTCCCCTAGTGACCAGGCCCATAACATTAGAGGCCAACGGAGTCCTCTATTGGCAAGCTGATTGCCAGGAGATTCGGGATAAAATGCAGGAAGCAGTTCCTCACACAGCACATGGCATTTATGGGATCTACTGCCAGAGGCTATATTGGGAATAGACTAAAGGGAGATCTCCAGGTCTTTAGTTTCCAAAATTCCTGAGCCAACCTGATGGAGGCTTCTGGGAGCTGAGACCCAGAGCATTTGGGTGCGCTACCCTCCACCCAGCCCTGGGCTAAATGGCTTCAGAAGTAGAAGGCCAATACACGGAGGAAGCCTATGAAGTGGCTGCCAGTCACAATACTTACGTGCAACTTTCGGCCCAATGTTGGTCAATCCCTGTCTGTGCTTCCAATATATACTGCCTGATGAACCATGCAGAAGAACCGAGAAGCTTGCAAGTCCTTTAAGCTACAGAACAATCCCTTTAAAGGGATTATCATTCCACCAATTCACCATTTGAGGTCAACACTGGCACCAACGGTTTAGGGTCAAGCAAAAGCCCTAAATGGCTTGTGATCCTGTATGCTGCATTCTTGGAAAAGCCTTGACAAGAACTACCACAAGAGCGTGCCCAAGCACCGCGTGTCCTCCATAGCTACGCCTAGAATATCACCGTCTAAACAGGGGTGCACAACTGCTGGCCCTCCAAAAGTTTTAGTCTACACCACCCACTATAGGAACTAAGGCTGAGAGATGTCATGGCCCGACGGATGGCTTGGCTTACGTGTTGCCCACCCCACAATTTAAAGGTATGCAGGCAGCACAGCAAAAGAGCTCCTTCCATTTCAGTTGTGGCACCCGCTCCCACACCTGGGGAGCGCTGTCCCCAGGGAGGCTTGCGACGTGCCAGCTCCAATCTGATCATGGAACGGGGAGACATTTTGAGACATTTTCACTTGCATTAATAAATATCAAGCAATATCTGTCTGCAACATGTTTTTGTTTGCACTTTTTTACATTTTTGCACTATTACTCACTTTGGTTGTTTTTAATAAGACTATATATTTATTTTCTTTACTGTATGTTGCACTGAAAAAAGGGAAGTAGTAAGAGGATACTTTTCATAAACAGTTCTGATACTGTAGATTATGGTTGTTATTCTTATTTTTAAAATATCAGATTGCTTTCTCTTAAAAAAAAAAAAAAAAACAAACCCCCCCCCCCCCCCAAGATTCAAGGTAGCCTACAGGAGGGTTTAAAACAGAAAAAAATAAAACGCTTGACATGGGTACACATTAAATCTCAGCTTCTCAACAACATGGATGAGGGCAGACTCCCAAAACTGAACTTGTGTGTATGGGAGCCAGGCAAAGGCTGGCTGCATTGCCAGAAGAACAATAAGAGGCCTGGAAGTTGCCTACCACACTGCAAAGAGGATAACACACCGAATCCAAGGCATGACACCTATCAATACCAAAAGATCAACTCTTCAGCAATTAGTCGAGATAAGGAAATGAAGGTCTGCGGAAGTTCAGTTGCATACCAAGCAAGGTTAAAGATCATAAATGACAAAGCTGCAGCAAAAAAGCCGGCCTCAGATACATGAAAGGCGTGAACAGCAGGGCAGGGCTGATGCCTGCACAGCTTGCATGTGGACTCCGTGGGAGGCGACTGCCTGGATGCTGGAGACAACAGCATGGTGGGCTAGATTAATTTTCAGTCTGATCCAGTTAGGGTGCTTCTTATGCAAAGCTGCAGTTCTAACATGCAGTTGGGCTGAGAGAGAAAATGGATCTGCACAAGTTAATGCTCATCTACAGATCCAAATGTTTACTGATTAAATGGAGGGGATCTAAGTGGGAGCAGGAGCTTGACGCAGAAGCCAGTCACAGAGCTTGCCTTCCCTTTCTGCGCTTTATTCTATTCGTCAGAGCAGGAGTACCTGCCTCACAAATCTTCCACAATCAGAGCCTGTGCCAAGAAAATTAACATTGCAATGTGATCCCCGCGAGCTGCAGGGCCTGTGCAGCATTGTTTCGCATTCTTGCAATCCCACGACATGCCTCTTAAAACAAGGTAGCTGCCTTGAGCACAGCATCTACAAACAGGCATCTGGAAAGTGATCCAAGCCTAGCACAAGGGCATCTTGTTCCTTTCATGGGGGAAGATGCAGGTGCCACAAACCCCAAGCTGCACACTCCAACAGGGCAACAGCGAAGCCAGTGCGTTCCATTGCAAAGAAAAACACACAGCCCGGGCCCACATTGGGAAGCTGCGCACGTCTCAAATGCTTTGGGAAGGGCTCCGTTCAACTGTCACATAATCTGTTATTTTACGTACTCTGGTCTACCACGGGCAGATGGGAGGGAAGATGATTCCTGTGCAATCAAGAAAGGATTTGTATGAAATCTGTGGTTCCTGGCTACATAAAACACCTTCTCTTTATGATGCATTTAGGCAACTGCAGAGGACTTGGTTACGGTTTAGGCAAACCATTTCAAATACAGTTCATACCACATTTGCCTGGGAGGGAGGGTTGGGAAACTTGAGCCTACCAGTGAAGTTTCCCCCCTTGGCAACTCTCTTGGCTGTCAAGCAGCATCTCGTAGGTGGGTGTTCTCTGATTCAGCTGAAGCAACCAGAAAATGAAGATGAGGAAGAAGGTGGGAAATATCAGGGTGACGCTGGATAGAAAGGTTTACACAGCTGTGAAAAAAGAAGTCAATGGGAAGCTTAACACATTTTGAGATGATCTTAATGAAAGCGCAGTGGACTTATGTAATTAATGCATTAATATGTCACCTTTTGGCCACAACTTTGAAAACACTAAAGCGAGAAGCAAGCACTTTCATGCCAACTTCAGAAACTGATGGCACAAGCCCCTAGTCTGGGCTTCTTCACCTCTCCAGAGTATTGGTTCCCAAAACTGGTGGATGTGACCCACAAGTGGGTTGAAACCCAACCACAGGTGGGCAACGTCCATTAATTACATCTACTGTCCCTTTCATTTCAAGCTATTCCTTCCAAAAGGGAGAAGACAAAAATGAAGCATGAAAATTAAAAGTGGGCCCTACTTCACAGTTGGGGATGAACAGTGAGGAGTGGACCTAGAAAAAGGTCTGAGGAGGGGGGGGGGAGAGAGAGAGAGAGAGAGCACTAACTGAAAAGCAAGCTCTGCTGAATGACCTTTTAGATTTAGCTCTTTCTAGAAGTGTCATTCCTAATTTGGGGGTAGAAAAGTAATTGGCACACCTGGCCAAGCAATAAAATAAGTTGTGATGTACAGTTCAGTCAAAATGTTTGCAAAGTCGTATGAGCATCTTTGTACATATCTCTACTCTCACACCAGTCAGGAAACGTGGAAGTTCTCACGCAATCAACACTATCCCATGAAAGCAAAATTAACGAAGAAAAATGGTGTATTAGTAAAGACATCTGGTGTGTTATAGCAAGAAGTTGATCTTGCTGTCTGGAAGCCAGTAATCAATTTTTGCCTCCTCCAGCAGCTCCCTCATTATGCCAAATTAGAATTTGCAAGTCGGGGAAATTCATTAGGTCTTGGTGAGCAGTAGCAGCTTTGCCAAAAGGATATGGTTCAGATCAGACTAAAATGGTTTTGGCAGCCTACTGTGTCCGTAAAAAACCATCAATAGCAATGCCTTCCACACGGTGCTGTGTGGGGTGCCAGGAAATGTACAGGCTTCCCGGAGAATTCGCACATGCAACTTGCAGGCACTGCCCCATTTCCAACTTGCAGACATGCTACAGGGCAGCCGACTGAAGGGCAACCAATCATCCTTACGTTTAAATTGGCAATGAGCAGATCACTGCAAGAGCCCAATGAAAGAATAATGTGGTGATCAGTTCCAGCCAAGTCAGTTCACATGCAGCAAAGGCAAAACGTTGCAAGGAGAGAGCTGGACTAATGAGCAACATTTACAGTCAGGCCACTGGTTAATGACCAAGAGAGGCTTGGAGAATGAAACAGCAACTGGAGAACAGGCCGAAGGGCAACAGCGGGAAAATACAGCTCCGGCCAGAAGAATGGGCAGAGAGGGGTGTGGGGGAAGAGAGTGCGCCGCTTAAAAGGAGGCATTTAACTGGGCCATCCATATTGCTTTTCTGCCTGCCAAGATTCCATGGTGTCACAGAGCTGAGGTGTTGGGGCAACCCGCCTTGAAAGGATTTTCCGCGGGCTTTGCTGCCTTCCATTCTAAAATCTGACTACATTTCGGAGCTGAAAGGCTCTCCTGCCAATGAGCAGCTGGGCTCCAAACCTGGCACTTACTGGTTTCAAAGAGCAGCACAGCCAGCAGTAACAACAAAGGTGCAATTGAGAGCGCTCGATCCGGACTGGTGGTCTTTGTGAGAGTGTGAAACAAGGCCAAGTCGCACTGAAGGCTATTTGTTAGAACTGTCGTCCCCCGTCCTCCTCTTGGTTAGCATATCACAGAGCAGACACAAAGCTCTTCCAATAGTCTGCTGAGGAAGTCGGCCTCTTTCTTGGGGAATCTGCAAGGCTCAGCCTCTGTTTCAGCCATCACTTTCCAACCCACAAAACCATGGTTGTACCCTCCCCACCTTAGCCTCCCCCGTGGTATTTCTATTACATGCCTTCAAGTTGACTCTTATGTCATAGCAGCTACAGAGCCTCAGAAGGACCAAGCTTAGCAAGTAGGCAAACTGAAACTGGTCACTACAGCCACTCAGGACCATGGCCTGCATAAGCACTGCTGCATGCAGGAGCTGCTATCCCTGTTGGGTGCCCCCCCGTTTGAAAAATCGGGGACATGTGAGAGGGAACAGCAAGCCCAGCATGCAGCACACAGCTGTGGGTTGCCCACCATGGTTTGGAGAATCAGGATGTCTGAACAGGGCCGTTGGCTCTGTCCAGTCCTCTGGGCACAGCTCAAGCGCGTGCTTCCAAGCCTGAAAGCATAAGCTGCATTCCATCCCATCTTAGCTGACCTTCCACCTCCCATCTTATCTGAATGTAAATCGACTAGGTGGACACATCCCGTTTCGAGCTGTGTATGGGACTGAGCTATGTAAGAACCATAAAGTGTATTCCAGGGATAAACAATGGGTATAAAAAATATAGGCGCTGCTTTACACCAAGGCCAAGGGTTCAAAATATTGTTAAGTTTCGCTAGCAGAGGTTCTCTGGAGCCTGAAGCAGAGATATTATCGAACTACTGGAAAAACTTCAGAAATGAATGCATAAAAACTGCTAGGGACCATATCTGAGGCCAATCTCTTATTCCACCCCTCGCAAATGTAAAGATACCAGGTTAGATGAAGTCCTTAATCTCTTTCATGCCACAAATTCTTCACAGTATATACTTTAAAAGACTTTTATCAATCATGAAAATCATGTTTCTGTATATGCAGCTAATATTAATCATTTGTGAAGAACTTGATAGTAATGATCATGATTCACTTAACTGGCTGCTGGCTTTTCAAGCCCCCTGGTTACCCTAACCCCATCATCCACGCTTCTTATTCCAGGTGTTTGGTTGTTGAGGGTAAAATAAAACACATCTTCTTGCTGGACTTTGGCCTGTACAAAGAGTTTGTGCCTAATCCACTTTACATTCTATGCTTACTCTGCCCAAAAGAATAGCAAAACCAGAATTCTATTAAATACAAGAAGGGAAAAAAGTATGGATTTAGCCATATCATCCCTTTGAAATGACAATTTCCACATCCAATCTGTGTGTAAATCTAATTAACATTAACGGAATCAAATAACTTTTCTCTCAGACATGTACTATGAGTGCTTTAAAAGATACTGGAGATTTGAGGGTTGCAACCAGTTTTGGATTCATGACATTCAGAGACTGAGTGTCATTTCGCCCAGAAATAATAAAGAAAGCCCTTTTAATTAAATGTTTATGCAATTTTTGCAGTATCTCAGAGGCTCAGTACAGATGTAATGCTGCCCAAACATCATTAGCATTAACCAGGACTTGCAAACCAGTTTCTAATCTTACTTTTAAAGCTATCTATGATTAATGCCAGTACAGAAATAATCCTGTATTGTATTTAATACTAACCAGGGAGGAGAAATTCACATGGACAAGAAGAGAATAAAGAAGTGCACAACTGGGGAAAGCTCCCAACCTGTTAACCTTGATTAGAAAGCTACTAGCATTGTGTCTACACTGGGCCAAAACGGACAACTATGTAGTTGTTCTGGGACTAGATGAATTTGACTAAAGAATTTGTTGTTAATTAACATCAGTTGACAGTCTAGTAAGAAGGCCATCTGGGAATTTAAAGATCTGGGGTTGGGAGAAGGAGAGAAGGCAAAAAGGGGGGGAAAGAGAAGCTGTCTGTAAATATGGTTGTTTCATAAAAGAGAAGCCAGCATGACCGCTCATTTTACACCTCACCAACAACCTGAGCTAAATGCAAAACCTCAAAGCAAGAGATTTAACGAAATATGATGAGGTTTTTGAGCTGTAGGTTTTTTGCTGCGCGTGTGTTTTAAAGAAGATATACATAAAGGTACTAAAACAAATTGTGCTCCGCTTCCCACGCTGTTTTGCAGACAGCTTTAATGTGTTGTACCAGACCAATACTGACAACAGAGGCTTCGGCTTTTATTGCTGCTAATACCCTAAGCAATTACTGTTGCTCAGCAGGAACTTCTGCCCAGAATGGCAACTACTGCACTGCAATTCAACGTTTTTGCAGAAGAGATTCCTCCTGTGCACCAAGGTACCTGCTAATGTGCAAAATTGCATAAATGGAGCTTAAAACATTATTCAAGCTCGGTAGCTTAAAAACTATCACTTTATTTAAAAGAATACCAGAGCATTTCTCATGTCACAGTATTACTGAATTTGCCAGAGAATGAAAATTTGGGATGCGACAGAAATTGAAAAGCAACAAAAAAAAAGCAGAAAAAAAAAAAAGCTGGACTGCCTCCAAAAATCAGAAGGATGTGAAAAATTACCTGTAAGGAGAGAAACTGTACATAATTGAGATCTCCGGGGGGTAAAAATAGCAGACACATAAATATTGAAACAAGCTGTCAAAGTAACCAGAGAAAGGAAGCGCATTTCTCCCACACTGCAGCTTTACAAAATTTACCAGCAGGAAGGGAGGACCATGGGCGGGTGTGGGGAAGACAGGGGGGGGGGGGGGGTGGCGGCGGCGAGGGGATGAGAAAGAAAAAAGTGCAGTTGGTAGAAACAGATGGTGGGTTGCATGGATGAGTAACATGCCACCCAAACCAGTGTAGTTATTTAGGTTTTAAAAAGTGATCCCTTTCTGACCTCAAAAGAAACTATCCCCCCTCCCCCCCAAAGCTGCCATGCTTGTTCTCTTAGGTACAGATGAGAACTGGCAGCAGGAACAGACGTGTGCATCTTGATGGCTGCTTTTCGGCTCATGCTGGGCAGGCCCAGGTTTCAAGAAATGTGGGAAGGAAGCAACCCTCCATTATACAAAAAGGAAGAAGAGGACAAGACAGGAGGAAAAACTGGCAACCTGGTGTTTCCCAGTCGTTTGGGACTACCACTCCCATCATCTCAAGCCAAAACGCAGCAGCCTGCATCGTCTTGCCTTCCAGGCAAGGCGGGAAGTGGCTTGATGAAGAGAGACTGGGAGATCATTCCAGGCAAAGGATATTTGTGGGTGGCAATGTTCATGTAAGACCTGCGCTCGAAACCCATCGCCTAGGCGGCCGTGAAGCCCAGCGTGTGGAGTGGTGCTTAAGAGCGCAGGGCTGGATCTCAGGCGATGATCTGCGTTCTGGTCTCCGTTCGGTCATGGAGCCAACTAGTTGACTTTGGACCAGACACAGACTTTCAGTCCAACCTAACTCACAGGGTTGTTGTTGTGGGAATAAGACTGAAAGCAAGAGGAGGGAAATTACGTGAGACGCTTTTAATCTGTCTAAGAAAAAAGTAGAAAATGCATCTAATAAATAAATAAATGCAGCAAATGAAGTTCTCTGCCTGAGACCCTGGAAAAACAGTTTATCGATTGACAAATATTTTTATACCACAGGTCAGTCTTGCTCTCAAGGCCAGTTACATTAAGCATGTAAGGAAAATACAGCCCAGCAAAGGCAGCAGATTCTCAAAATCAACATCACCACTGTGCTGTATTTCTATCCCGCCTTTTTATCTCTGACAAGGAACCCGTTGCAGCTTCTTTGGTTAGCCATCTCCCTGTTTTCTCTTCACACATCCCCGTGGGAGCAAGTGAGGCTGAGAGTCCGGGACTGGCCCAAATCAACGCATTTGGCTCCATGGCCAAGCAGGGACTAGAGTCCCAGGCCAACCCTTTGAGTGCTCTCCCATACTGGAGCAATTGGAAAATGCTCTCCAAACAGTTTGAAGAAATAAAGTTTCTTTCCAGTAGCCAAAAATCATTAAGGAGGCCATTCCTACTAGTAAGTCCCCAAAATTGCCTGCAAAATTTCCCGTTACTCTTAAGTGGGATCTTGTGCAGGCCAAGAACACAGCAGTCCAAAGAAGGGAAGCAGCACTGAACGCCTCCCTGCCAGCCCTCCTCATTTCCACAGGGACAACTAGGTGTCGCTTCCTGCATGCCCACCATAAAAGTCAGCTAGGCTAGTGAAGCATGAAGACGGTCCTGTTCTGCTGGAGCAGTCTGCCTCTCCTCTAGCTGTGGAGGTGTCTGGACAGGTCTGATCGAGAGCCAGTGTGGCATTGTGGTTAAGAGCCTGGGACTCAGATGATCTGGGTTCAAGTCCCCGCTCCGCCATGAAGCCAACTGGGTGACTTTGGGCCAGTCACAGACTCTCAGCCCAACCTACCTCACAGGGTCGCTGTTGCGGGGCTAAGATGGAGGAGGAGAATGATGTAAGCTGCCTTGAGCCCTTTGTAGGAAAAAGGCAGGATATTAATCGAAAAATAAATAAATAAATCTCCTTCTGTACTGAACACAGAACTCGTCCATAGTTAGTACAAGAGTCGATTCACGGACAAAAGAGGAAACGCATCCATGCTCAGCCTCCTCCCAAACTAGCTGTGGAAAAAGGTGCCATTGTTTTCCTTGAAGCAAGCTGATCAAGCCAGAGAAAAAGCTCACTCAGCAGGAAGGAAGGCAAGAGGGAATTCCTTGCATTCCCACTGGTGACCAGCATTTCCATGGAGGTAACCAGGTGTGCGTGAGGTAGGTGCCAGGCAAAAATAGCTAGGAAAAGCATTCCGCACTTGGGAAACCACACCTTGCCAGGTCCTGATCACCCTCCTCCTCAACTGGGAGCCAACTCAGACGGCAGGGGCCTCAGCAAAGGGCATCTTCTGAGACCTTTGTGTATTCGTCTTAAATGTGACTGATTAAGCAGAAAGGCAGGCAGGGCTGGATGGATGGATGGATGGTGTGGTCAGGTCCAAGCTGCTTCTTATGTCCGTGTGTAACTGCACAATGTTCAACAGGTGGCACACCAGGGAAGTACAATATTTACCTTTCACTGTTCATCAAGATCATATTTCAATGGTCATCAAAGCACCAGACGTGCACAAGGACGTCTTAACTGCAGCAACAGTCCTGTTCTCACCCACCCCTAATTATATGAAGTAAAGCCAAGTAACAACCTATATCCAACCTCACAGTGCAACCCCGCCTCCCCTGCCGCACATACACAGCCAGGGCATTGGGAAAAAAAAAAAAAAAAACACTATGAAAGCAAGTCACAAGAACCAAGGTTGCAGAGACTAGGAAGGGCAGAGAAGCTTTGGTTCTGGACAAGCATTCTGTGAAAAGTTCCTGAAATCCATCCTCAGGAAAAGACAGCCTACTCTTTTCCTCTTCCAAATTCCTTACCTGTCGGCAACTCTTCCCTTCCAGACAAGGAGGCCATGCGGAAGCAAGAGATTTTGCACGGATGGCAAAAAGGGTATTTCCATCTTGCGAAAAACCACCTGACAGGTCACCAAGAGGGGATTCTGCCCAACCTATATTGCCCCTTCCCTAGTTCCTATAAAGCATGAAGTTCCAAATACCCGTCTCCAAAGACACTCAGCTCATGGACAGACACCCCACACATCCTTAAACACCTTTTGATCGGACAGGTTCGTCACCCGTCTGTCCATTGTAGCCCTTCTGCTACACACCAGAAAATGAGACAGTTTCTGAGCATGCTTCCATCTCCACTTTGCTATTGCCTGAAGCTTACCTCAGGGACAAGCCCCAAGCTGCCCCCTTAGTTCAAGTTGTACTGAACTAAGTTAGAATTGTAACTGAGGGGGTAGGAGAAGCTGTTTGTTTCCCCTGATGCGGCTGTTCCTTCTCTACTTGCCTAATTGTAAAGTCCTTCAAAAACACTTAAATCAGAATTCTTCACGTAACCACAGAGTCTGCAAATTCAGGAACTGTCTCAACTTCTTGCCTTCTATGTGCCAAGTGATTAAGGAGAACGAAAGGCAAACTGCCATCAGCTCTGTCTCCTTTTCCGTAAAGTAGATTCTGCAGATCTGGCTTCTAAGGATTCAAGATTTAGGGAAAGGATGGTGGCAATGGTGACAGGTTTAAGAAGGAAAGGTCCCGATGCCTGTTCTGTAAGAGAAGCATGAGTGGGCTTTCTGTTGTACTGCTGCAGGGGGGGAGTGGGAATGAAGACATGCCATCATATTCAGGAGAGAGAGAGAGAGTTATGCTTTTTTTAAAAAGAAAAGTAGGTATCACTGCTTACCAATTTGAAGTCTTGAATGCTACAGATGAAGTATGGTGTATTTGGTCGGCGACTTTCAATGTACACGCAATCTTTAAAGAAAAGAAAAGAATGGTTTCATTTAAATTGCTGGCCATTATATTTCCTATCTTGGCATGGATAAACATATACAGCAGAGAATCATTAGTACAAAATGCAATCTGGTACGCAGAAACGAAATATAAGCAATCTATTATAATACATTTAGAAGTAGCATTGCACAAGCTTTCATGGAAATTCCCATGGGTACTCTGCCATAAAAACAGGCAAAGTTAAGTGTTCTCCCATAATTAAAGATGATGTGATGACCAGATAACCACCAGAGAGCCATGCCAAACAAGATGGGAAACAAATTTCTGGTGGCTAAATTGCTATCAAAAATCAAGCAATGATAACCCCATTTTCCCTTCTTATTACAAAGACTACCCAATCATTATTCCCAGTAAGCGAGGTAAGCAACATCAGAATTCCTTTGCAAGAAGCACAACGTTCTCATAGAAACCGAAATGAGACCAACAGGAACTGTGACTACTTGCACTGGCATCAAGAGGGCGGATTTGACTGCAGAAAGCAGGAAAGCCTACTCAGATACTCACAGAACAAAGACTAGCCCTACCTCAAGGTCTGGAGTGAAGTTTCAGCATCAGTTATATAACTCTTCCTCTTCCTGGCTGCAATCCTTGATGTCCGCAGCCCAGAAGCATTTCTGGTGATGCCAGTGGACTCCACAATAGCAGCGCAAAGGCTGCAGCATCTATACCTGAACGACTGTGCTGTCCTGCTTGGGGAGCACATGGGCCCAGGGTCATCACAGCAGCAGATATCAAACCTGCATCTGTGAACAACCCAGGGTGAATCAAGCTCCCCTGACAGAACTATTCTTGCAACTCAAATGCAACCTTTTTTCTAATGCGTCCTTTCACAGTTTCAACTGAAGTTGATCCATTCCTACCTGTGTGGTCAATTCCAGAAGGTGTGCTGAGGACGACTACCTGACTCTTTGGCAGTGAGCCCATGGGGTCCTATGGTTCTTCACGTCTACATTAAATGGCTGAGTGAGGTCATCAGGAGATTCAGGTTAAGAGACCTCAATAGGCAGATGATAAACGGCTCCATTTCTCTTTTTCATCTAATTCAAGTGAGGAATGAAAATGCTAAATTGGGGTTTAAGTGCAGTAATGGCACAGGTGTCAGCCAGCAAAGAGATGCTCAGTCCAAGTAAGCTGGGAGTGCAGTTGGTAGACAGGCTGCCTGCCTTGGTGAGTGGTACTCACCATAGATGCCACAGATGGGGTTACACACCTCCTGACGGAATGCACTGCAGTTGTACCTGCCCCTACCTGGACACCTCCTCTCCAGATCCCTTTGCAACTGAGCTGCAGTGGGTGGCTAGGAAAAAAGGGCTTTCGAAAGCTGTCCCCAGAGGAGCTTCCTTCTAACCTTTTAAACTTTAGATTTGTTTTATTTTAATCTTTTTTTAAGAGAGTCCCCCTCTTTAGTTTAATTATTAGTTTGGATAGTGCATTTTAAAACAATGGTTCATTGTAAGTCAATCAGACCAGGTATAAACCTGAACAAATGAATAAACGTAGAGCCATTGTTCTCTTGATCAACAGAGCTCTAATCAGAGTACAGAGCTTCAAACACTTCCAGCTGGGACAGCAACTCAACAACAAAAGCTTTTCCCACTACTACGTATTTTCTACCAGAAAACTTACTATTTCTAAAAGGATGTTTTTCCATAAAATTACATACACGTAACAGTGGTGACAGCACCAGTCAAACTAAACCATTTCACTTTTTTTTTTCTTCTTCGATTTATATCCTGCCTTTTTCCTACAAAGGGCTCAAGGCAGCTTGCATCATTCTCCTCCTCCATCTTATCCCCACAACAACAACCCTGTGGGGTAGGTTGGGCTGAGAGTCTGTGACTGGCCCAAAGTCACCCAGTTGGCTCCATGGCTGAGTGGGGACTCAAACGCAGATCGCCTGAGTCCCAGTCCCATGCTCTTAACCACTACACCACACTTTTTGAAATCGAATGCTAAATCAGTACAGGTGGAGGTCCCCAAACTGCTGCCTGCAAAGCTCCCCAGTAGCTACCCTCTCCAAAAATGTATTTTTAATTTTAAAAACTTAAAAGCAGGTTATGGAGCTGGGTTCTCCTTTGTTTCCGATTAGCTGTTCAGTGGAGAAGAAGCAAGGGAAAGCGCTCCGCCCTGGCCTCACCCACACAGTTTTCCGCTCTCCTTTCTTCCTTTGCTCACAACTTCCAGCCTTGCTTCTCCTCTCTGCCCACCTTGCTAATATTCCCACTCCCCCTCCTCTAGCCTCCTCTCTTCACAACCCTCTTCGCCCGGCTGTTTCTCCCCCTCCAGTCGTCTACTCCTCTCTTTACCCCTTAGCCTTGCTACCTCTCCCTCCAGCCCAAGCTCTAGTTTGGCAGTTCTCTGGCTAGGCCTCCACGACAGCCATTAAATGACTGGATGCATCGCCCCCGTGAGCACTTTCGCCATGGCGCTTGCAGTGGCTTCTCACATCCCACAATGTGCCCATGGCTCTCAAAAGGTTCGGGACTCCTGGTTGAGGCCAGCAGGAAATCTTCTGCTCCAGTACTTGATGGAAAGCAATACCGCTGCACAGCAACCTCTCTCATGGGAAATCAGGTGGCACGAGAGACCTATTCACACTCGGCTACCCACTATAAAGCACCTTCCGTTCTCAGGCTGAACGACTTTCCCGGAGGATGGCCATCAAGTTCTCCACACAACCAGGCTGTGACCTGCCTGCCTGCTTGCTTTCCGCCAGACAGCGGCCTGCTTTCTGTGTCAGGCAGAGCACCAACGAGTTCCTCCCTTCCTTTCCCAGCCCTGGTTGCAATCCATAGGATTCTCCCTCGCAGGCTCCCTCAATCCCACTACGTGGCATCAGAGGGAACTGGGAGGGAGGGAGGGAGGGAACGTCTTTGTGTGCCCGTTTTCCAGGGAGGCAATACAGAGCTCCCCACCAGCTTGATTTCTGTTCAGCTGATTCAACTGCCCAGGAGCTACAGATGGTTCCCGAGGCATCCCTTGACCACTCCTCCAGTTACACAGGCCGCCTCTTCTCTCTCCCCACTTCTCTCTTTTTCTCTGGAAGCATGCACGCTGTCCTGCCAAGAGGCATATCTGTGAATAATCCTCACGCAGAAGATACTGCAAGCTCTCTCCCCTCATTGCTTTAATACCTAATTGTTGTAGGAGTGGGAGGGAAGGGGGGGGGGCTCGGAGAGAGAGAGAGAGTCAAGCAATAGCACTCATTCTACATCTCCTTTTTACAGCCAGCAATTCTACAAGTGCATTATCTTCACAATAAAGTCTCTTACGTTTATGGAAATATGCCTTTCATCCTGAAAGATTATATACCACAAGCTGAAATTGAGGCCGTATGCTGAGGAATTAATTTCTTCGATCACTGGAGGAGGAGGGAGGGAGGGAAGGAGGGTGAGAGAAAGAAACCCAACCACCTCAAGGGATAAAGACTCTGCAACTGCTTAAGTGTGATACCACAAAATGATTCAACAGGGGAAATGCTTAAAAACAAACTGACATTAAAGAATGAATTTAGATAAGCTGAGAGTATTATCGAAGATGGGATTCGACGCAGTTTCAGCCTCCAGCTCCTTTTTGAGAGGGACTGTGACTAGAGCTTCATTTTTGCTCTGTGCTTTGTGCACACCTCGCGTCAAGGAATTCACATAGGGCTCCGGTTTGCAGTGCCACTAACCAGGAGGCGAGCGGGAGGAGCGGGAGCAAAATGGTGCTCGCGCAGAGGGCTGCGGTGTTGCTGGCTTTGTTGGAAAAACGGCCCTGGCTGCTTGCAGCATCTCATCTGAATGGTGCAGAAAGTGACAGAAACCTGCACCAATGGGAAGAGAAGCCAGGCCGGGTGACAAAGCACCCCAGGGCCAAGGAAGGGGGCAGTTCATTCAAGCCACGCACCAGGCGCACTGGAGAGCCAAGCGAAAGGCTGAAGATGCAGAGGAGCAAGCGGAGCCCTCTCAGTCCCCTTGGGTCTTCGGACAAGCGCTGACCTGGAGGCCGCAGTGCTGGCCTCTGGCTAGTTGCGCTGCCACCCCTTAACGCAACCCAGGCGGAGGCTGCTGAAGAAGCACAGCGGGTGAGTCACTGCAGCCCGGCTGCCATAATGTGGGGGAACAAAACCCAAAGTGGGTTGGGGGGAAGATACCCTGCCCGGCCATCAGATGTCAAATGGCTGCGGCCAGGCCCCTCTGTTGTGCTTGCCCGGGCCGAGTCTCCTACCTGGAGATGGGGCCAGGAAACCATCTCCACCGTACATGGCCTTGCCCTCCCTCCTCTTCAACCTGCTGAAGGGGGAAAACCTGAGGAAGTTGTGGGGGGACTCCAGCTGCACCAGCAAGGACCAGTTCTAGAAGACCCGGCATGTTGGCCTAGATGTCCAAGCTAAGGCATTTGAGGCCTGGAGCTACAGGAGTGCCACAGAATGCCCTATCCATCTGGTCACAGGTGGACCAAGCATCAAAAGTCACAGCAAATATGTAGCTGTGGGAGAGCATCTTTCACGCGGCATGGCACAAATGAAAACATGGCAGGTTGTTCCTCTGCTCCTTTTAAAGCAAAGCCAGCTCTCCGACAAGCTGCACCCTCTCTGCATGAGCTGTCCCCCTCGGAATCCTGCTTTTCTGGAATTTTGCCAGGGAAGAAATGCCTCTCCATGCAGGCAACATGACTAGCCTGCTCTCACCAGGTATATCCTGGTACGGCTAATTTTCACAGACTGGAGTCCACTTCATCAGATGCATGAAATGTCAGTTGGGCAACTGTGTTCATGGACTAGAATGTGAGGAAGTAGGGAAGGGATTTCTTCAGAAAATCAGAATTGTGAAGATTTGCAAAATTTACATAGTTCTGAGCCAAATGGTATGTCAAACTAGAACATTCAAAATCATCTTCTCCTACCCACCCACCCTGGTTGTCTTTTCTTTTAAAGCCCTTTACATTTTTTAAGGGAAGCTGCTGAAATCCAATTAAATCCAAGAGTTTTTCTGCAACAGAAGCATCTCCATTCCACACCCCCACCAACATTTTCAATTTTTCCTCTGATCTTTTTTTGCCGAGAAAGACTTGCTTCCCACTCTTACATCATGACCCAAGAGCCACCACAGAGTGCTCGCGGTTGCCAGAAAAGTGCCAGATGCCACAAGCAAATCGCTTCAGCTACCTGAACTCTGCCAATAAGGAGCCCCAGACCGAAGGAAGGCCGAAAGAGTAAGATCCCTTGATGCTACTTACACTGGGAAAGCCAAGTGCCTCTTGAAGTCCCACAGCCTTCTGAAGCTGGCACAGATATGCAAGCAACAGTGTTTTCCCCTTTATTCCGCAGTGTAAAAACGTTTTGCTTCTGCCCAAGCCTCCCGCAACCTGGTGCTCTCCAGGAGTTTTGGACTTCAGTTCCCATGGCCAATGGTCAGGGCTTCTGAGAATTGTAGTCCAAATCATTAGAGGGCTTCAAACTGCTGGCAGCGGCTCATGGGGCTGGAATTCAACATCTGTAAGGGCCAGCTTCAACATGAATGGGCTGGAGCTTCTATCAGTCCTGAGAAACCAAGGATATTCACGCTCCAAGGCATACAGCATAACACCTAATGATGTAAGATTAATTCCCTGCACTGTGCCAACTTAAAGCAGCAGAAGATAATGCTAAATATATTGGGAACAGGGGAGAGGAATATAGTTCAGTGGAAAGCACTGTCAAACGCCAACCTGGTTTGTTTCATGGAACTGGGCAGATCACTGGCACTCTGACACACAGACAAATGAAGAAAGAACCTCAAGAACTGGGCACATCCACAAGAAGAGACCTGGTAATCACAACACACTTTAAAAGAGCTGCTCACCTGTGATAAACACCATCTCCAGGTGACTCAATTGGGAAGTTTCTATCCTCCACACCTCTGAAGCTGCAAAGATGTACCACAAATGGTTGCACCGGAACTGACCAGAAGACAAGCTGCTAACATTTTGATGCTATTGTGAAGGGCTACCCAAAAATTTGTTTGCAGGCCACGGGGATATCACAGTTTGTCAAAGTGTTGAAGCCTTTCAGGCTATTGGCTTCCCAATAAAGGAACGTGTTTGTGACTCTGAATTAATTGCTTGACACCCGCTTGCATCCCTCCCTCCATTTTTCTCTCTCTCTTTCCCAGCCAAACTCAATCAGGGAGAGTAGTGGCCATTCACAAATACCAATACTACTGCCTTGTGGCTGAACAAAAAGCCATTTCCTGCTGGGTGTTTATAGTGTAACCATAGCAACTGCAGCAAGCTAAAGCCTGCAAAAAATCCCCATGTGTCAAATTCCTACATGCAAAAAACTATTATTTGTAATACAGGCCACTTTATCAGGGAGGTCCCTATCTGTCAAGATGTACAGTGTTAGTCCTGCGGTGCTGATGCTTTAAGGGGGGCAGATACGCTTGGCATAATAGCGGGATCAGGTACTCCCCCCCCCCAATAAACTAGGAATCCTATTGCTTATTTGAAAGGAAGAAAAAGAAGCTGCAGCACAGAGGGACTGGATTTCAGAGCAGCCCAAATTCATAATTAGATTGTCACCAGTCAAGCGCCTCTCCCACTGACAACGGGAACAGCACACGTGCCCTGTCCTGCCAGAGCTTTTTGAACTCAATTAGGTCATTGTGAGAAGAAAATTATAACTCTGCTTTGCGTCGACTTTTCCATTACAAAGACCCATCTCCTGGGTTTACAACTCGAGCTCTGCTAGGTGAAATGAGAAAGCATGTCCCAGCCGGGGACTTCTCCCCTCCTCCTCGCGAAATTCCTTAAAAGCCAAAGCGTTTGGGATGCATGTACTGTCTGCACATGGGTGGCAACGAAGCACTTTTTTAATGGGGGGGGGTGGTAAAGGCAGAGAGGGCAAACCAAGAAGTGGCAGCTGCTTCACCTGGGGCTGTTCACCTGCTTAGAGGGCTCAGCGAACAGCAGCCCCTCCAACGGGCAGAAGCCGAGCCAGGAGGGGCCTTGTCAGCGGCCCAATCGTGCCAACCTCGACACTGGCCCAGCACAGGGAACTGCTGACTGCCCTGGGAATGCTGCTTAAGATGACCTGGTTCAAGTTCAAAATTTCCTGGAAGATGTGGCCAAAGGACCACAGGAAACGTTTCCAAAATAATTTGGATCCAATTATGCTAACTGTCTTCTAGTCAGCAAAACTAAAACATAGCCTGTGACATGTTATTTTTACATGCTGTATAAATATCTCAGGTGTACACGTGCATGTCTATGTTTGTAGGTGTTTACTTCAACAGCCAAATAAATTTGAACTGATGCATTTAATTAAGAAAAAATAATGAAGTACATTCTGTGTTTTAAATGTTAGATTCAAATGAATTCAAAGTGGACAGTATTTTTATTAGACTATTGTTAATACTACGTAGTAAATGGCCCTCTTGCAAATTAACTGTTTGTTGTATAACAGCTCTCTGGTGACCATGAAGACCAGCACACCACCCTCCAAGCAACCACCAATATTCCAGCAATGATAGCAAGTCTAGTATCAATCAACAAGGCCAGCAATGAGGAATGATGGAATCTCAAATATAAGAGCTTCAAAACGCAAATATCCTGAAGACTATTAAGACTGTTTACCCAAATTAGTGCATAATGATTTTTCTGCTTCCTGAGCAAGCCAGGAAGGAGCAAAACTCAATAGTGAAAGCACATCATCCACATGACAGAGAAGACTGGAAACACAATGCCTAGAATTTTAAAAATGAAGCCTCTTATGCAATGCGCCATTCTTTAAAACAAGTGTGGCAACCACACACGGCCTCAGGGCAAGGCCACCATCACAATGTATATAAAACAACGGATGGCCTGAAGAGCAGGAGACATGACTGATCCTATTCACTCATCCATACAGGAGCAGGTGACCCAGCTTACTCTCCAGTATACCTTCCCTTACATGTGCCCTTTAAAACATTTCCATGGCACTGATATATTCTGCTTGTCAAAGTGATGTGAATACCCAAGACATCCGTACTTTTAAAAACATTCAGAAAACAAGGATACCCTAAGCCCTTTTTAAAGGAAAAACAGCCATCTTTCAAAGTCAGTGAAGCACGCTCTCTCTCTCTCTCTCTCTCTCTCTCTCTCACACACACACACACACACAATGCAATCCAATTATGTGCCTCTTGGGTTTGCGTTACTAGAATAGTCCAAGCTTGCATCATCCGAACAGATAATGCCTCGGGCTCTCCATGGTGCACTTTCTTGGCTGGGTTGAGGGGGATGCCTTCCTTTAAAGCCACCAACACCAACGGTCTACAACCCCCTGCTGCCTACCCAACACTCATGCTCTCAGCTTTCGAAGTCTAGCTAAAAGCGCCTTCAGCCAGGGCACACACACTTCTTGGCCCAGGCATTTTCCCCCTGGGGCACCTTTGCAGCCCCTTCCCTCCTCCTGTGCTCTGTGCAGGCGTTGTATCAGAGCTTCCTGTTTTATTGGCGTGCAATTAACAATCTGCATAACATTTGCACTTGTGAAGATATATCCCATTTGTGCCATTTTCTAGGACAAGACTAAAGGAAGTTGATCTTAGAAATAATCCGAGATCTCTGTGTACGCATCTTTTTATTATTAAGCAAACAACAAAAGGTCTATTCACAAATGTATACGCTGCCGGAGAGACATTTAAGTGCGCCTTCTTGCTGCTGTGCTTTATGCTGCGTGGAGGCCAGCGAAATTCTATTTATCCAGATCTGTGAGCAGTCCAAGGCAATTAACATTCATCTGTAGCTGTGGTAATAGCAATAATGGAAGCATCTACTCTTGGCATGCTATTAACAGCACCTTTTTTTTTATAAGTGCCACGTTCTGTTGGTATCATGTTTTTTTTAAAAAATCTTCTGCTAATTTCACTCCAGAAGCTTATCCCCCAGCACATCTGCCTTTGCAATACATTCTTGCAAAGCTTTGCTCGCATGCTCAGACGGGACTTGGGGGAGGGAGGGAGAAGAGGATACGGCCAAACCACGGCCACCCCTCTCCCCTTCTCTCCCCAGTAATACCTGAAAACACACAATCAGACTTGACAAACACTTCTTGTATTCACTCTGACCCCGGTGACCATGAGCTTCTACTCATAAGGTACACCAGGCTTACAACACATGCCTGTCAGTGCCCACACAATGGTCTTAGGCCCTGCCACATCCCACCAAACTGCAAGCCCTGATCTTCCGGACACCGCCATTTTGCTCCCACTGCTCCAGCATCTCTTAGCAGGGTCTCAGCAGCAAAACACCTAGCAAACCTACAGGCTGGCCTTGCTGGAGGCTTGGACAACCCCTGAATAACGTGTGGGATATTGTACCATTCTCTGAGGGTTGTTTAAGCCGTCCGTAAGCCATACTGCCTGGGTTCAGACGGCACCACAAGCCACAGAAAGGCAGTGATCGTGCAACATGCGTCTCTGCTCACCACAAGCCGCTGCTGATGACTGTATGAACTCTCAAGGTCTAAGGAACATGAAGCCAAAGGGGAAAGCAGCAAAGGATAGAGCAATAAGGAGGAAATGTATCATTCCACTCACAAATGAGGATACGGGTTTTCAAATCTCCGTATGCAGACTTGTTACCAGAATTAGAACAGAAGCGCACTGCATCTCACCAGAGCAGGAAAGACCATGGCCGTGTGAGCTGCGTGGCTCGCCTGTCTGGCGGGCCGTCCGGGTTCCTCCTGATGGGAAACTTCCAGGCCCCTCGTTTCTCTCCTGAGGCTTCTTTATCTTTCAGCCAGACTTGGGCAAGACTGCCTTGCAAAGAGAGGATGCCTCAATAAAGAGGAGTACAAGGTGGGGCACAGGGCCACCCGAAAGGGAAAACTGAGGCAGAGCTGCCTGACGGGAGGCGAGCAGCAGTGACCCTGCTGTGTGGGGGGAGTGGGAGACAAGGGATGGGTGGACAGTGCAGAAGGCTGAGGGGAAAGAGCAAGGGGAGCAGGGTCAACGGAGTCAAGGAGGCTACGTGGGGCAGCACTGAGGGCCCCGGAACAGACCAGGCTGTGCGCAAGGAAAACAGCTTCAGAGCCCAGGGAGCCACTGATTAGGGAAAAACCAGGAGTCCAGAAAGGCC
Source organism: Varanus komodoensis (assembly GCF_004798865.1). Taxonomy (NCBI): domain Eukaryota; kingdom Metazoa; phylum Chordata; class Lepidosauria; order Squamata; family Varanidae; genus Varanus; species Varanus komodoensis. The sequence continues at coordinate 2,191,986 of NW_025336059.1, forward strand.
AGGAGCGGGCCAAATTTCAAGTGCTGGCTTGAACAGAATAGGCCCATCCCTCAAGGCCATCTTCCCACCCCGTGCAGCCCCACATGTGAGCAAAGCTTTACATACTGCAACCTGGAGCCCTTCCACTAGCCTGGTAGCTCCTCGCGCCTCGTGTCTGTAGGGGATCTCAGCTGCTGGGTGACAAGGGCTTTGCCGGGGCACCTCAAACCCAGCGGGTGCTGGTGACAGGCCTTTTCAGGGGAGGGGGATTTGAAACAACAGGCTCCCAAGCAACCCTTCAAAGAAGGCAAGGGAGAGAGACAATGAAAAGGAACCTCCGAGGGGAGGGGAGGGGATCTATTCTTTTCAGGGAGGGGAGGAGGGGGAGAGAGGAAATCACCAGACAGACAGGTAAAGAGGTGTAAATTTACCTCTCCTCCCTCCCCTGCCACCACCCACACAGCTGACAACAAACAAATTGCTAGTCTGATCTTTTAGTGTCGTTTCCTGCCAAGCAGATTTCAAGCAAGGCTGTTGGCTCCTTGTCAAGAAAACAATGCACCAAGGCACCAGCTCCTGCTCCAAAAGACTCCACCAATTTGTTGCCTTCGCTTGAAAGACACAGGACTGATGCCTGCAAGGCGGTTCTTATTTCACAAAATGATTTTATTATAAACTGGTCTCATAGAGAATCCATTTTCCTTTCAGGGGTTTGCTGCTGCTGCTGCTGCTGCTGTTTAATGGACTGTCAGTATAATTTAGATTTCATCAATTTAAACTCATTCAAGCCTGGCTCCTGATTGTACAGTAAATGGAACATATTTCTATTCAACAAAATTAATGACAGTTAATTGTAGTCTGGAGCTCCTCATTTTATGAAAGCAACAGTTCTCTGGTTCCAGCATCAAGCTACATGATTTCCCACTCCAATTATTTTTCTTCTACCCCACCACCATGCCAGCGATGCACGCTATTTTATAAGGCTCCCTCCGCAAGACTAATGTACTTTTTGATCTAGTATATTGTTTCCAGTTCTGACAGATATGCCCGATTTTCATGCAAACTGCTGACAGCTGAAAGGCACAAGGAGAAGGAAAACGGAGCAGGCTAAGAGCACCTGGCTCCCAATTCTCATAGCAGTGCTAATTTTTTTTTCCTGAAGAGCCAAGAGAAACATCTTAAAGGTCCTAAGACCTCACTAAAAGCTGCTGTGCTGCCACCTTCAATGTGCTTTCCCCCCTAACTCCCCCAGCAGCCAACAGCAGCATTTTTCTAGAGAACGATAAACTTTCCAACTGTTAGGGCGAGCGTCAGTAAACCAAAACGAGGCAGTCACTTCAGGCAGCAAAATGCTGGGAGGCGGCAGCAAGGTGCTGGAGGAGGCTGTGTGCTCCCTGCCCCACCTGACCTAGCCTGCTGCCCTCAGAGGCAGCAGAGGATGCTGACCAACGGCCAGCATTCAAGCAAGACTGCATGGCCCTCTCAACTTGGTTCCTACATGGAACGGGAGACGGTGCCACCTTGCCCTTTGCTTCAGACAGCGACGTATCCTGGGACAGCCCAGGATTAGTAACTTCTATTAGCAATTGACGGTCTTAATGCAAAGCCATCCTCAAGCCTCAAACGAGGCTCTGCACTAACACAGGAGAGCAAGTGAGAAGGGGTCTCCCAGGCCATCTAGTCTGACCCCCAGCTCCAGCTGGCTCTACGCATGACATGCCTACCACGTGCATGTCCAAAAAGGCATTCGGACAGTCCGCTGAACGGGATGGCGCAACTGAGTGTCCTGAACTAGCAGGGGGTCGGACCCGACAGCCTTCTAGATCCTTCCAGCTCTACTATTCTATGATTCTGTTATTACATTACATTTCTGTACTGCCTGTAGCTGAAGTCCCTGAGTGGGTCACAACATTTTAAGTCCTCCATCCAGATTTCAAATAGGCCCAACCCTGCTTAGCTTCCAAGATTAGGCAGGATCAGGCACTTCAGGCTATACGGAAGCTTTAGAGACCACCAATTAAGATCACTAAGACCCCTAAGACTAACTAGGGTTTGGCTGAATAAGTAGGGCAGTAAGCATGTCCTTGGGCTAATAGATTTATGCATTTATGATTGATTTTGATAGGTTATTGCCAGGGCTACACTTATCATACAAGCCCAGAGGTTGCTAAGAATACAGGCAGAAAGGTATAATGCAAGGCCAATTGAAACTTACAGGTTTCCCAGAATTAGGCTTGAAGGTATACATATAATGGGCTCATAAAGGTTCTGACCTGCTCGTAGAGTTCAGAAGGTGTGGGTCCCTTACAAAGCTCTCCAGCCCTCTGCACTAGTGATAGCCTTACACATGAAAAGGGGGCATGGCTTCACCCACTCCAGCCTCCTAGATCCCCCACACCAGTTCACATGTCAAAGAAAGGAAGAACCAACACACTTTCAAAAAACATTGAAATTTAAATGTTAATACTATTGAATTTTATTTGGCCAGGGAGGCTTATTTTATTCTAATGTATATATTTTAATTGTTATTGTCTTAATTTATTGTGTATTTTATTCTATGCTGTGAGCCGCCCCGAGGCTTCGGCAAGGGGCGGCATAGAAATGTTTTAATTAATAAATAAAATAAAATAAAAAATGTGCAGGCTGTGCTTGTAATTCCCTCCACGCAGATTCCTTCTGTTGCGAACACCGACAACCACCTCACCTCGTGTGCCGTCTGCTCTCGGTGTTCCTTCCTTTAGCCTACCTGCCTACCTACCTACCTCTGCAAGCCCTATAGGACTTTTCAGTTTTATAGAGCCGGTGGCATTAAATTAATGGTACCTCTCAGCTTTGTTTCTTCAACAGCCCACGAAGCAGGCCGGCACACTTTAAAACAGAGGAAAGAGAAGAACATTGTGCTTGGATCATAAACATCTCCAGACCCACAGTGTATATCCAAGAAGAATGGTGAGGAGATAAGAAACTATCAAGGCGCATCAAACCAAACACAGGTACTTGCCGCCACATTAGTCACGAGGCCCAATTCCCTCTCCGTAGCCATCTGAAATCTTGGGTGGAGAAAGAGCTCGGCATCGTTCTGTTGTCGACACAAATGCGCCCACTGTTCCTCCAAAAGCCCACCAGGCCACAGACAGAGCCATCCACCGCAAACGAGCCCCTCCCTCGCGCTCCCTCTTGTCTGGCAATTTGCTATCCATCCACCCAGCATTTTTATAATCAAGCCTCGCAACCTTTCAACAAGGTATTTTGTGCCTAAAAGGCTTAAGTGCTACTTTGCTTTCTAAATTAAGAGACAAGGAGATTTTGCTATTGTTTAAACCACAAATGGATCCTGACACTTTTCTCTACAGGAAAGGCTGTAAGAGGCTTCCCACAAAATTAGTGCACCTGCTCAAAATGCCAATCAGAAGGCAGAAGCCTTTCTTTTCCAAGCTGCCCCTTTTGTCATGGGTTTTCAGAAAAAGAAGAAATCATGAGATCCAAGGGACATCTGTCTCGACAACAACATGCCACTTCAGGGAGCAAAGCACTCATACGGCTTGACTCTTATGGGCAGAGCTACAGCAACAAATGAAACCCTAAACAAGAGGTAAACTGGGTAAGAACCACCTCTGCCCATGGTAGCCATTCACAGGCTCTGTATTGACACACAGAATTGAGGTATCAAGTGAGAAATACATCCACTCCGTAATTAACAGCTCAAAGCATCCATCCATAGTAGAGGCTGCTAAATGTGTCACTGCATTTTACTGCCGTGGCTCATGCGGAGCGGCCTTATATGGAATTAGACCACCGGTCTGTCCACAGAGGTTCCTCAGGTTCTCAGATAGGCGTCTGCTTTAGTTTGTACCTGAAGGTGCCCAGGCCTGACCCCACGTCTTCATGTGCCCTGCTGTTGAGCTACCATGGCACCCTGGGTTAAAGTCTGGGCCTTAGGGCTAAAATCCAGGTCCTGACGCCCAAAGGGGCCCAGATAACCACCCAGACAGCAGCAAGTGCAGAAGTAAACACTACTCCGTTCTTGCAGTCAGGACAGTGCCGTGAAGAAAGTGAACTTAAAATACAAGCCCACACACAAGCAGAGTTGGTTTTTTTGCAAATCAGGGTCAGCAACCACTTTGGTGGTTGCTCTAACTTATCTGGGATATAGAATCCATTTTAAATAATGGAATGAAAGCTGGAAGGGTGGGCGGAGAAGAGAAAAGTTAAGTGCTGCTTCACAACTGAAGCCGTACTTGTGGCTAGCTAAGGGGCTGCCTCACAAGACCAGGAAGCCCAGGGTCAAAAATGACCAAGGCTGCATCACTGCATGGACAGTGCCTTTATTTCTCCACAGTGTCATGCCCAATGTAGAGAGCATTCCAAATAAATCCAGAGAGCTATGAAGTGATTTCAAAAGAGGCGGAGGAAGCTTCAGAGCTATTTACTGGGACCTCACAGGCAAAAGGACTTCCGTTCCAACAGCATCACTTTTCATGGAGCACCCAAAAAGGTTGAGGGCAAGCAAAAGAGAATTTTCAGACTGTACTGCCTGCATCTTCCAGGTCAAGAGAGCGCTGGATCCAGCATTGCCCGCAGCTACTGGAAGTGATAAATAAAGCCAAGGTCAGAGATTCAAAATCAGTCTCCTAAAATTCTGACACTTAACTGGCTGTATTCCACCTCCTCATTGCAAACTCCATTTCCCACAACATGAATGGGAAATATATAAAGACACAACATAAAAACGCTATGCAGGGTATTCTAAATCAGCATTATCAACCGTCTGCCGGTACACAGCCCTATTATGTTTGTCGTCTTTTCCCTTCCCTGGGATTTTGCTTGCTTTATTTAATGAAAAATATATGTGCAGATAGCTAGAAAGTTAAAAGAGCTGGATTTAAGGATCAACCTCCATTTATCAGTCCTTAAGAGAGGCACCATCTGTCATCCATTAACAGCTGCTCCATATTTTAAAAGCCAGAACAACGCCTGCCACGTTAGGCCTGTGCTGGGGGGGGGGGGTGCGTGCGCACTAGCAGCAGGAAGGGAAAGCATAGATTTTCGCCTTGTAGCACTCTTTTTTTGATTCTAGTAACAGACCGAGCCCAAGCATGGCTGCTTTGCTTTCTTGATTAAAAACCGGAGTCCGTGTGGGTGGCTTTCATGTGTGAGAAGCACAAGATCACAGGCTCCCGTTATCCTTTCAGGCACAGATTGGACTGTGGGTGCTCAGCACTTCACATATTCACGCAACTCACTCGCAGCATTTTGTCCACGGGCGTAAAATGTAGCCCAGAAGCAGAGCAGATGGCTTCTTGCGCATGGACACATGCAGGGCACATCCCATCCCCTCAAGCTGCCGCTGTGCAGCAGGCCCTTGCCCCAAGGCAGGAGTATGTAATCGCTTCAGATGTTAGGGCACCTAGGGAAAGATGCGGGTCAGTGACAGAACACCAGCTTCCCATGCAGAAGTTTGCCAGCGTCTCCGCGCAGGGCAGGGGAACACCACGCCATGAAATCCTTATGCGACACCAACACTTAGGGCAGGCTGAGGTAGGGGCTTCTTTTAAAAATAAAAATCCAAGGGACACATTCCAAATGATGGGAATTGTCTCAGGAGCGGCATCTCACCCATGAGCAGGGCCCAAAGCAAAGTAGGTGGAGCAAAGGTGTGATTCTTAAAAAGGTTAAACCTACTCTGATGTAAGCCACAAATGTGCTACAGGTCTGCTCAGAAGCAAGCAGTATAATTCATGCCCACAGCTCTTCTGAGTAGCATCTGAAATGCCAAGCCTCCACATTTCTACTCACAAGTACAGCAAGTTTCTGCAGGACAAGCCTCAGAGGTAAGGAGAAATGAACTCCTCAGCTTCCTTCCAACATCCAGAAGTAAGCAAAATGCTCATCTCTGATCAGCAGATCAAAGGGAAGAGCTTTTCCTTGCGGAGTGATGACAAAACGAAGCATTTCCAGTGCTCATTAGGAAAAAGCTCTTCTCTCTGAGCAACTGGTTAACTGGAGATAAGAGCTTTTCCTTTCTGCAAAGAGGCCTGGGGGAGAAGCTGGTGGGCAGACTGGAGAAACCCCACGGACCGAGGCTTCCCAGGCCTGGTATAAATACTATGGCGCTACAATAGACTGACTCAGAATGCATTTAACAAAGCCTATTTTGTAGAAACGGAAGCATTCCAGTATTCTGAAACTGGGCTCTCTCAGAAGCCCATTGTTACATATTTCATACATACGGTGCTTTCTATATGATGTACCTTTGTATGCTGGTTTGAGATAAAACCATTGTAAAAGTGATTTAGGTCTTAATGTGGGGGTACTGACTCACATGGGTCAGCGGTTCATAAGATCAGGGAGTCCGCCATGGTTTATTCAAGTCACGGGGGCTGTGGCAGACCTGGACAGCCGTTCCAAATGTTCGCCACGCAGGTGTGCCTTCCCATCTTGCATTAGCCATAAGACATAAGAAACTAGAAACTAACTGTGAGGCCCACTGCCTTCCTCCATCACTGACTCAGCTGAGGTAACATCAAGGAATATGATGAACAACTGAGAGGGAAGAGTGAGTCACTGCGTAGCGATAACCCTGCCAGCCTTCAGACAAAGGGCTGCTCGGCAAACGGGAAGGCACAGGCTCTAAGCAAGGGAGGGGGACCTCCTTCAGTTCAAGGGCCAAATTCCATTCCAGAGAAGCTCTCCAGGGGCCACAATCCAGTGGCCAAAAGAGCCAAAGGCAGACAGGGTGATGCCGAGGCAAAGAGGGCGGGACAAAAACACAAAAGGCTCCAGCATAGTATAGCTCGTACTGCCAATAGTCCCAGCCCTGCCTTAGGAGAAGCGTCTCAGCGTTTTAGCATGGGAAAAGGCTGCACAAAGTCAGGATCCCTCCACGTGGGCACTGGCTGGGGAAAGGATGAGGCTCCAGGGGAAGGGGTCATGGCACTCTGGAGACTGCTGGCGACCTGGAATGGGAACCCCAGAGGGTGAGGTCTGGCCCCCAGGCTTGAGGTATCCCACCCCTGGACCAGAGACAGCAAGGTCTCTGTGCTGCTGGGGGCTCAGGAAGGAAAAGAATTGTGGGGCAAGGAGCTAGGGATGGAATTCATATATCGATTTAAGATGAAAAGCAAAATCTTTGTCAGCAGGTTCCTTGCGCCTTTATTTTTTTTCTAGTGCAGTGAATTCTCTCTCTCTCTCTAATTCTGGCACATTTGCCTCTCTCAGCTGGTGAAGCTGTCAGAACAAATAGAAGGCAATATCTGGAAGCAAGACAAACACATGGGTCAATGTCAAACACAAGCCAATCACTCTCAGGGCGAGAGCCAAATGCCTGCATTTCAATTTCACTCATGTCCTCCAACTCAAATACCATTAGACTGCTTAAAAAATAAAACACATACACACACAAATGTATTTCCTTCGCTTGCTTTTTTGAGAGGGTTTCAAAAGAGACACTCTTATTTAAAAAAAAGATCTAAGAGCAGGTTTGGGATTAAACAACTGTTTCAGCCATTTCCTTGGCGGGTACCAAGGAAAAGCATCAATGTATAATTATTATAAAGGGAACATTTAACAATTAATTGAGCCAGCAGAAGCTAAACCTCCGGAGCTTCAGAGTTCAAATGCTTGCTTGCTAAGCAAAAGGGCAGAGGATTGCAACTTAACCATAGGAGATCTCAGCCCAATTAGGCTCTGGGTAAATAAAATAAAATGGAAAAAAAATCTGGCTCCACTTTGCCTGGATGTAAATGTGCTGGAGAGACATGAAAAATCAGAAACAAAGGACGGACCAAATGGCTTCTGTTTCTTTGCTGTGATCAAGGGCTAATCCAACAGCTCCAAAACTGTGGCACAAATAGAGAGGCTGTTTCACTGTCCGTCAAAAAAGGCTTGTAGAGAGATGAGGATGACAAAACTGGAACCACCAACTGCCATTTTGCAGGACAAGTAAGTATAAGCAGGAATATGCAGTAGCAGCTCCTGCCATAGAAGGAAGTGGGGACCAGGACATCATCATCATCATCATCATCGTCATTTCTATGCCGCCCCTTGCCGAAGCCTCGGGGCGGCTTACAAGACATGAGCTGAGGCCCACACGTTTCTTCTGTTTTTCTGGTGCCTGAGTTTTGCAAATGCTTGCCAACCCCCGGTACGATCTCCATGTCAAGGATTTCATAAGGCCAGGGTGTTTTTAAGTATATTTTAAGTATATATCCACATACACACTACAGCTTTCTAAGTATATACACATACATGGAAATCAACCACACTGAAGCTAATGGGTACACTCAGTTAGGACTGAGCTGATAAACCAGTTTCACCAGCTGGCGAAAAGGAGAGAGAAGCTAGCACAGCAACAGACCACAGGACCTGTTCGATGTCTCGTCTTGACAAACACCACTCACCCGCTTGGTGTCAAGACCAACTCAGCTCCAGGATGAATGAAAGGAAAAAGGGTTGTCCCATAAACACATACAGCTGCAGATCTAAGAAGAACCACTCACATGCCTATGTGCCGGTACAAAGGTTAATGAAACCTTCCGTGAGCGATTGACTTGTTCTGATCCTTTGGCAAAACTGGTTTTCAATGGTAACTCCTTAATCCCAGGGAACCTTGGAAAGTATAATTGTATGAGGGGGGTAATGATTTTGAATCACAGCATTCTTGGCACTACCTATAATTCCCTGGATTCTGCAAAGGGAAGCCACAAGTCTCAGTTCTCACAATCTGCAGTATGGAGGAATAAAGCTACTGGCAGTCGGTGTAAGGTTAATGCACAAGTAGTGCCCTAAACAGTTGAAAATGCTGCACAAACATAAGAATCGCTGCTGCACAATTCCACTGTGCCACTAATACCAAATTCATTTTGCAATTGCGCAGTCAAAACAATACCACTCATACTTAAGTGAAAAGTATCAGCAGAGCTTTGGAGAATCCCAGCTTTGCAGAAGTGCAAAAATCTATATGCAGCGAAAAACCTTAAAGGAACCACAAAAACCCCCAAACCTAGGCCAATGAGGATTAAGCATGCTCAGTTAGCATGGGAGTGGAAGGGAGTATGCTGGGAAAGGGCATGGCCAGCTGACTGAAACTACGAACCGCAGGGACTCTGCTCAGTTCAACATTCAGTTCTACTGTGTTAGTATAACACTCTTGTTCTCGAACACTTCACATAGGGATTTCTAAGGCCTCCCAAGAAACAGAAACTCGGAAATAACAATCTAAAGGATCTCTGCAGTGGCATCACCCACGTCCTTAAAAGAGAAATGCCCACATGCACGCGCGCACACACTTTCTCTGCTCCAAGCGCTTTACTCAAAATGTCTTTGCAGTACAAAGGGTCTCCAGAGAACACAGACACAATTACAGCATCTTGCGGCTCCCGTCCCTGTGCAGCCCTGCGACAGCTCCGTGACAGCTCCTAAGTAGCTACTCTCCCTTTTCCAGAGCACAGTTATCAAGGTAACTAGGCCTGCCTCCCTGGAAGACAGGGGGTGTCAGGGAACAAGGTCTCACGGTGAGCTCCATTCTCAGAGCCTTCCAGTCCTATCCAAAGCACTCCTGCTTACAAGTCACTCCAGTGAAGGCAGTGAGAAACGGTGGAAGCTTTAACTGCCGATCCCCTGCTTGCAAGCTGAGAAACCTACAAGGGAAGAAGCAGAGGAGTGCCAGGACATGAAAAGAAAAGGATTTCCCCCTCTATCAAACCGAAGAACATTGATTAAAAGAGAGCATCAGCTTTCATAGAGGGAATAAGCATAAAACAAGTGTCTGAGTTCAAATATCTAGGAACAACATTCACTGTAGATGGCAAAATGGATGAAGAGATTAACATATGATGCAGGAAGGCAAACCAAGCACTGGGACAGCTGGCCCTACTCCTACAACATAAGTCAGTACCAATCTGTACAAAGAAACATTTCATACAAAGCATATTCATCCGCAGCCTATGCTTCCTGTGCTAAACATGGACACTTACAATCAAGCATAAATGAAAGTTAGTCACCATGGAAATTTATTGATTGATTAATTTTATACATACTTCCACTGAGGAAAGCTGCCTGAGTGACTGTAAGAGATAAAATCAGGAACGAGATCATAAGGGAAAGAACGGGAATAGAACCAATCCTAAACTATATACAAAGACAGCAAATAATGTGGTTTGGCTCAACTGGAGAGAATGCCATGGGATTCCATATTGTTCAAAGCATGCACAAGAAGAGGAGATGGTCAAAGAGTGCCAGGAAGACCCGGAAGATGGAGAGACAACATCAAAGACACACTACAACAGCATCACATAAAATGGCCAGAAGTCCAAGAGCCAGAACTTTGCATCTCCCTCAATACCCGGAGTGGTAGAAGAGGAAGTAAAGAAAGGAAGAGGAAAGATCAGCATTCACCTAAATACAACGCAGCTATACTTGCTCACCTCACATCCAAAGGCCAGAAAGGCCAAAGTATTAATGTGCTATTTGTTCACCTGCAATTTGCATATCTCACCCAAGAATGGAAGTTCCCTGGCAGTTTACAATATGAGCACCTATGCCCTCGACCCTGATGAGGCTGGCAAACCACCTCCTGCATCCTAAACCAAGAAGGAAGTGGCCACTCTTGAAGAAAATATTACTGCTTCTGTTTATAATTCATATGGAGTTATCCATGGTGCTTTGGGGGGAAAGGAGGATGGCTCTCTGAGGGGCTTATAATCTAAACAGGGAGAGTTTCAAGGAACAAGAGGAGGAAAACTGTAGCAGAAAATATGCACTGGCCATGGTGGCATGAGAGAGACCATCCTGGCTTTTCATTTATGAGCAAGAGGAAACTGTACTCAGGAACCAACCCGAAGGCAAAAGCTTAACATTACACTTTAACTCAATTTCCAAACAAGGCAGGAATCTGAAGGTAAGGTGGAAATTCAGTTCAGATAAAACAATGAGTTATTCCTTGCTGGCAACATCCCAGTTACTAAATCTGCTCCTACTTATGGAAGGAGCCAAGTGGGAGCTCAGTAGACAGTGTGATGAACAGTAAGCCAGAACTCTGCCTTAGAAGTTTTGGGAGAATGCAGTCATTTCATTTCTACACCTTCAGCTCTTGCAAGTCCCTTTACAGAATCAATCCATCTTGCATTTGGTGTTCCTCTTCATCTGCCTTTCATTTCCCTACCATGAATGTCTTCTCATGATGTGTCCGAAGTGTGATAGTTTCAGTTTTATCATTTTTGCTTCCAAGGAAATGTCCAGCTAAATTTGATCTAGGAACCACTTGCTCATCTTTCTGGTGGTCCAAGGTTTGCAAAGTTCTCCCTCTATTCACCGTTTCAAATCCACCAATTTCTTTCCTGACAGCTTTCTTTACTCCCATACAATGGGGTGGATCTTGGACTACAATAAAACATCCCTACACTTGATCTTTTCTAGTTCCTTCATTGCTGGCCCTCCTATCTTCAGTCATCTTCTAATTTCTTGGCTGCAGTCTCCCTTTGAATGGATGACTGAGCCAAGGTTCACAAAATCTTTCCCAATTTTGATCTCACTGTTGACAGTAAAGTTATGTAATTCTTGTGTAGTCATGATCTTTGTTTTCTTAATATTCAGCTGCAGTCCTTCTTTGGTACTTTCTTCTTTCCCTTTAATCAGGAGTCATTTCAATTCAATGCTGCTTTCTGCTAGTAAGATGGTACCGTCCACATATCTTAAACTGATGTAACTTACTGATGTACCTCTTGCCAGTTTTCACTCCTCCTCCTGATCCTAATCCAGCTTTGCTTATGCTTCGTGTACAGAAAGAACGAACAGAGTTAAAATGCACCCTTGTCTGATGCCTTTGCCATTAGGAAACCATTATACCCATATTCTGCTCTAACAGTAACTTCTTGCCCATGATACAGGTGACCCGTCAGGATGACAAAACACTGAGGCACAAGACTATCCTTAGCTTCTGGTGATCCACACAGTGAAAGGCTTTGCTGAAGGCTAAAAAGCAAGAAAAGATCGTCTGAAATGCTGCGGTGCACCACAGTAGCCACAGTATATTTGTAGTAACATCTTGAGTTCTTCTTCATTTTTGGAACCCACCCTGAATGTCAGGCATTTTTTCCTCCATATTAAGTAAAATGCTTTGTTGTGACACCTTGAGCATCACTTTGCTTGCATAGGAAATTAGTGCAATGGTCCTACAGTTGCTGCACTCCTTAGCATCTCCTTTCTTGAGGGACTGGAGCACATGCCTAATGTCTCCAAATCTTGAGCCAGTTTGGCTGATCTACTCTTGTTACTATTTGGACCAATTCAGTTACTGCAGCTTGGAATAATTCTCTTGGTAATTTTTAAAATGCTAAATATTTGTTACTTATATGGCACTTTAACAAGGCACTCTACAGAAACAAGGAAGGAAGGAAGCAAGCACGTACGCACGCACGCACAGAAAGACTCAAACTGGAAAGTGTTTCCCCAAATCCAGAAAAATGCTACTAAAAAAGCGATTTCCCCAGAAAAGGAAAGGCTGACAACATCAGAATGTAGATCACCCTCCTCACTCCCCACTTCTCTGGAGGGCTCCCTGGGGCCTGCTGCTCACACTACAGAAGCTCACGTGATCTTATTACTGCCTGCGATTCCTGCCCGCCCCCCTCCTACACACTCCCCAGAAGCAGCAGTAGCTACATTCAGAAATCACCTCCTTCCCAGCATGTAATAAGAAGGGTCGGGCGTCTTGTTTTGTGTAACATGATTGTCTTGGGCAGGAGCACCCATCAAAAGCCTGAACAAAGGCCCAAATTACAGCCTTTCTGGGCTCCATTATGGGGCCTCCACCCTTTCTCCCCAAGAAATAAGCACGAGAGAAAGAGAGAGAAAGTGCCTTACCCGCTAAGTGTACTCCCCCTTTCCCTTGGCAAACAATCCTTCAGTAAATGAGGAGTGCACCCAGCTAGCTACAAAGCACTTAACAGCTGGCACCTATGCAAACAAAAGAAATCCTGATAACCTTAAACACAGAACCTTCCACAGCAGGTAGCAGGCACCTTTTCTTCCCTGCACTGCTCGAGAGACGCCTAACTAGCACATGGGATTGGCTCCCAGTGGTGGGCCCTGCCCTAGACGAAAGGGGCGAGAGCTGAGGGGCTGCCCATTCATGTCACCCTAAGCGTGCGGGAAGGTCGAAGGATTCCAACAAGTCTGGAAATTCAGCCCCTCCTTCATTCACCTTATATCCAACTTGGATGCTTAAAGCCAGGGTGCCACCAACATTTCTGCTGGCAGTTGGCTGCAGGGAGAGAACCACGGGAATCTGGGTTTTCGGAGGCCTCCTCCAGGGAAGCCTTCCATCTATGGTTCGGATCCTACAATGCATTCACCACACATGCTTTCCTGGATCAAGACTGGAAAAACTTTTTATTACAGCAGTCTCTAGCATTCCGCATATCATAGACACATACTATTATATTCAGAGTCAATGGTTTGGGGCAGCAAAGAGCATCCTCAATGGGATTTTTACCTCCCCCATAAAGCACTTATTCCCATTTACAGCCCGCTTTTTTCTGCCAAGAAAACCAAGGTGACTTACATGATCTTGTTCCTCTCCATTTTAGCATCACAACAGCCCTGTGAAATAGCTTTGGCAGGTTAGAGAGGGGATGAAAGTTACCTAGTCAGCCTCATGAGCTCAGAATCTCCAAGACCCAGTCCAACCGTCTTACCCTACTGACTATAGCCTAACACATTAGGCTGAAACAGGAAGGGGAGAGTTTCAAATGCAGTCCTACAGCATGGTGGGCTGGGGAGGGCTCCCCATGGTGGGCTGGGGAGCTACCTTTCAGGAGGGACAAATCCAAGGCCCACATGGGCAGGTGGAAGGACTTTCACTGCTTTCCAGCTCCACCAACTCCGTGACATCCCACCATTACCTGCCCTCAGATGAAGCTGTCCACAGCTTTTCTGCATGAGTCTGAGCTTGCCTGCTTCCAATCATACCCATGTATTTTTAATTTATTGTTGTAAGCCGCCCCGAGGCTTCGGCGAATGGGGTGGCATAAAAATGTTTAAATAAATAAATAAATAAATAAATAAAGTAGGCATGCCTGGTGAGCCCGGGGGGGGGGAGGGGGCGGGAGAGAGCAAGCACTGGCAGAAAGCTCTTCCTCTAACCCTGAATGACGAGTTTTAAAAGATGTGAGAGAGAAGATGGTTTCCAGTTTTAACACGCAAAGGGAGGGGAGGGGGGGCGCTTCAGTTTGGGAACTGCCAGCAGGTAACCGAATAATCAAGGAAGAGACTTTAATAAAATCCAGTAGGAATAAGGAGCTCATCCCCATATTGTTTACTCAAAGCCAAAATTCATCCCTCCCCTCTCTGTTACCAGACCTTTCTTCCTGCTGCCCTGTTTGCAGTTCATATGGCTGCTGATGCCATTGTTGGAACAGATCCACACAAATCCTTCTAATCCTTGTATATCCCGTTAAATGGTTCTAGGCAGCTGGAGCAAAAATGGCAGTGCCCTCCTTTCCCGCTGCCAGAGGTGAGTGGCACTCAACGGGAGCCCATCGCTGCCCTCCTCCACATCCCTTCAGTCCACTTTCCTGCTCAGGCACTGGCAGCATGGGCGCCTGGATGCCACTCCAAGACGGGTGCCAAGGCGCCTTTCTAAGCAGAGCGGGCACTTTGCGTTTGGGAGAGAGAAGTGTAGGGGAAGGCCACGGGAAGGGACAGGGCACATTAGTGTTTCGGAAAGGCGACTACAGATGCCACTGAGGTAGATCCCAATGACTTCCTACTATAGGCTGGATCACTGGTGGTTCTTCCCTCCATCAAAATCTTTTCTTCGTTCATCGCTTCAGAAAGGGGAAAACACAGAAGCTAGAGTTGAGGGATCTACGTTGTCTCCCTGCCCCTCCGCAACCAACATGGCGAGTGGTACCAGGACTGACCACCCCAAAAGGCATGAAGCTGTCTAGGGTGGAACCCCGCCTCATGAGATGCAGAAGCACGCGGGGAAAAGTCACCCCTGATTCTCTGCTCACTCTCCCGTCACAACCACGCCACAAGAACTCCTCGGTGTCTGCATCACAACAGGGCTGCATTTCCACAATGGAATTACCACTTGGTGAAGATAAAGAACAAGTTCTATTAGAGGGTATGAAGAGAGAGGGGAATGGCTCGCCTTAGGCCTCCAGTGGCAGCCCCACATTTTGCCCCACTGAGAGATGCTCTGCCACTGGGCGGCAGAAAAAGGAGGGAGGGGCTAGGGGTCAGTGGCATAGCTACAGATGGCCCAGGATCAACAGGCAGATACGGGAGAGAGCCCTCTCTGCCTGAGGGAGAGTGTGCAGAGCAGAGCAGAGCCAGTCTGAGCAGACCGTTCTGGGATGGATGGATGGATGGATGGATGGATGGATAGATGGACAAACCCCCTACGATGCATGAAGCAGTGCTGTTGCTTCCTCACACCATTGCCCCGGCCCTTTCAGAAAAGCCCGTGCCAGCTGCCCCATGCCACTTAAGCAGGGCAGCAGAAAAACCCCACTTTCTTCCCTGACAGATGACTACAATGATACTTAATGAAGCCAACATGGACTGGGTAAAGGCTTGCCGGCTCTGTGTTCCTGGACAGAGATGCTCGGGGACCCAGCCCAGTCCATCCCACCGTGGCCTTGTCCTGTACAGGCGGAGTGGCAGCAGTGCTCTGCACCCAGCTTCCCATCCAGCACCCATGAAGTCTTGGTGGCTGTCTCATGGCAGACGCGCAACCGACTCTGGAAGTCACTGCCAGCGGCACTCCACCTGCACAAGCAATGGCCACAGCAGGCTTCTCCACACTCACCGCAGGCCTGGTCACACATGAGCCGCCAGTGCACTGCTAGAAAGTCTGGGCTATGCAGACCGACCTCGCGATCTTTTACACTCAACCAAGATAGACAGGTAGGTAGGTAGGCCCTGAATCATACTGAGATTGCACGCTGTAGCCAAGCTTCCACAGCTGTGATCTCTGAACTGGCCTACCTGTATTGTCCTGTATGGAGTTCATTCCCGTACACAGACAATGCTCCATATTATACTAAAATTTATTTGAAAGTCTTCAACTGCTTTCTCCCTCCCAACTCGACAAGATTTACTTAAGCTTCTTCTGTTCGCAGACTGAAGCAGAGCGTTCCCCAAGTTCTCAGGTGGTATCAGCAATAGCCAGCCGAATGCTGCTCAGCTTGCATGCCAGACAGATGGCTCTGATCTCCCCAAAGACCAGGAGCAAAAGCCTTTCCAGGGCATGAGTGCCTGCCACAGTCTCGAACACACTTAGCAGCACCAGGCCCTAGAGCAAAGCTTCCCTCATATGTGCCGCACATGGACAGGATGACTCCTCTTCCAGGAGGATTCCCTTGCGACACACTTTGAGGAAGCTTTCTCAAGAGCCTTGGAAACTCTAGTCGGTTATGGACATGAGGACGCTGCACTCAAGCAACTCTGAAGTTGAATTCTGAAGAACCAAGCACAGGAAGAACTGGCCAAGTGAACTGGTCGTCTCTTTAACAAGCACAAAAGCTTACCAGGAGTAGGAGGGGAAGGTGCAATGCACTATTTAACAGAAGCCACCTTCCATTCTGGATGGAATTACAAGCGACAGATGTCTAATGGCCTGTGGCAACACTATACTCCCAATTACGGTGGTCTCGTTCCACCTGAGGCAGTGATCCAAGCGACCTAAACACTGTACTATGTTTTTAATGCTTTACGAACGAGGAGCAACGTGGAGCAGACCCCGTATGTGGTTCCTCCGATGTATTTTTAATAGTAACGCACAGAGGATCGTACAGTGCCTCCTGACTCTCAGGTGCCTGCAGAACAGCTAAATTACTGGTTTTCACAGCTGAAGAAAACATACCTTTACATCCCCTGACAGTGCAAGAACTGAGGCCACCATGGTGTCTCCTACCCACTTCTCCCCTTCCCAAACTCCAGGTGATCAGGACTCGAGGCCTACCTCAAAGCAAGCACCAGAGAGCGGTGGACAGCACAGCTAGAGAACGAATAGGCAGGGAAAGCCACGGCTGCTTTGCCTCATGTTGCATCAGGACATTTAAAAATACATGGATCTCTTCCAGTTTGAACCTTAAAACCCTGGAATCTAGGAGTGCGACTTCCATGTGTGAATGGGCCAGCACACAGGCCCAACTGCACAGAAATCTCCATAGGAAGAGGGCAAGGTGCCATATACTAAGTCAGATCCTTGGGCCCACCTAACCCGGCACTGTCAACACTGACTGGCAGTGGCTCTCCAGGATTGCAGGCAGGATTCCTCCAAACCGTATCTGGAAATGCCAGCGATCATATCCGGAATGTTCTGTAGGCAAAGCTGGTGCCAGACCGCTGAGCTACAGTCTCTCCCCCTCAGGTCAGGATGTCCCTTCGAGCACAATCTCCATCAAAAAGATCAGTTCTCACATTCTGCTAACATTTATCAAGGGTACAAGAGCCTAAAATTAGGTATGACTGCACATTGGGGTTAATCAGGGAACGTTGTTCATATTAAACATGACTAAAATCAGTGAAGATGTTAACATAAGCTTGTAAACCACCACTAGTTAACTGAGGCAACTAAATTTTTTGCAAGCAGGGGAATATTAGGGTTTTCATTCTTAATTTGTAATTTTATATATTCTGCTTTTTAAAATCAACTTTAATACAAAATGGCCTAAATGAAAAAGAATAAAAAATTGAAGTGCCCAATTTCAAGCACAGGAAAAAAGGATATATACATACACACGTATATTTCTATAGCTATTTCAAATAACATCATACAGCAGCCAGCTACACAAATATCATGATCATTAAATATCAGCAAAATTTGGTCACCTCAGCCTAAACCTCCCTGAAATAGCCAAGTCTCAAGCAAACAACTAAGAACACAACGTTGGAGTCCTGCAAACTTCTACAAGGAGGAAGTTTCACAAAGCCGGTGCCACTAATAAGGCCCCACTTCTAATGGATGCCTGCAGAATCATTTAAGTGCAAAAATGGCAAATTATGGAGGAGCAGGGTGTCTAAAGGACTGCCGACATTTCAATGGGATTATAACTTTTCTGCACATATTTGCAATTCTGTACTGACTGCAAATTGGAAAAGAATTTGCCCTGAGGAGAAGGTACTCTTACAACCCACTCTGAAACCTTAACCATTATTGGGAGATCTACCTACTGCATCGGCACTTGCCCTAAGAGAAAGCTTTCCCTGTTGCCCCCTCAAAAAAAACCAGGCTGCCTCAAAATAAAGTTCTGTATTCCCAGTTTAAAAGCTTTGAGATTTGTCTGCATCTCCAGGCACACCCAGAGCTTTAAATATTCTAACAACACAACACATTAGAAAAATTGTTTCTGGTGATTTATGCCCATGGGTGTTTCCGCCCTCTTCTTTTGAAAAGCACATCAGTCTTCCTTTTCACAGCACTCCCATAGCATGCCAATGACTTCACAGTGAAGCGGACAACTGTGGCTGCACTTGCAAGCCTGCTCTTTTGATAAGAAAATCAGGAACAAAATACATGGATCTTGGTGAAAACAAAATCAAGTAGAGATGGAATTGGGGTAGCCTCTAGCTGAGTGAGGGGGGCATCTCAAGGCGGCAAATTTGGGCTACAATGATAGGGAACCAAACGGTCAGTTACTTGGTTCATAAGACTGTGGGTACAATGTAAGTTCATGCAAGCTGCCCTTGTACTTTATCCTATAAAAACACAACAATTTGGGATGAATAAACTGTGTAGAAAGCCATAAATGCTTGTGGATTCGGCACAAGAGTCCTGCCTTCACCTTCAAAACCTGCACAGCCCTGCCTCATCTCATGCCTCCACTGAAAGGTCCCCATATGCTGAGAGATCCCCACCTATGAACTTTCTTCATCCATTTCCAGCAACCCCCCGGAGGTCTCTCTGCCCCCGCCAAAGCCTCCTGCCATTCAGATCACCGCTCTCCATTCCCTGAGGTCCTTCATCAAAACATGCCTTTTCCAGGAAGCCTTTTTATCAGGGTGGACGAGCTGTGGCCCACCGGGTGTTTTGGCCTACAATTCCCATCAGTCCTAGCCTGAGGCAAAACATTGGGGCTGCAGAGCAAAGTATCTCGAGGGTCAAAAGCTGCCCAACCCTGCTTTAAAACCACCCTGCCGTCTGTGCACCCTACCGAAGGCTTAAGCAAAGAGTATCAGGCTCCTTCCTTATTAACCCTGCCTCCATTTCCTTAGTCTACCTCCTACCCATTTTTAAATAGCCTCTTGAGACGCCAACACACAGAGAGTGCCATGTGAAACGCAGCAACGTTCTAGTACATGAGGCTGAAACAGAGTAAGTAGAGATCAAAATTACTGCTGCGGCTAAGAAAACAATCAACGATTCACACCTATCACAATTTCCCCCACAGACCCTCCTCCAGAAAAGAAAAGAAAAGAAAAGAAAAGAAAAGAAAAGAAAAGAAAAGAAAAGACACACACACACACACACACCAACCCCAGCAACTGAGAACTTCAAGTCCCTCTTACCTCCAGGTCTGTAGATAACATCATCCTCGGTGATGAAAGAGGTGATTTCTCCATTGTCCGTCCTCTCATAGCGAGACTTCTTCTTGGGGGGCTTCTTCTTGTTCTTCTTCGTGGACTCCTCGGTGGTGGCACTGTTGTTGTCATTGTCCTCATCTTCACTGTGGTCGCTCTCTGCGTAGTTCTTGGCCCCACCTTCCAGCGTGCAGCTCCGACGAGGACGCGAGTTCTCGCTCTCTCTCACCTTCTCTCGCTTGTCCCGCTCCCGGTCCCGGTCCCTGTCCCGATCTTTCTCTTTCTCTTTGTCCTTTTCTTTGTCTGCTGTCATGATTCGCCAGGTGCCTTCTTCTGTCCTCTCACGGCTGGGCCTCCGTGAAAGGTAGACAGTGAGCCTGGGCTTCAGTCTTCTGAATTTCCCACTCAATTCCAGGAAAAATGTGGCCACTCCAACAACCCCAGCGTTTTAAAAGGGCTCTTTAAAAGAAGAGAAGAAAAGGAAGAAATATTAGCCACCAGGATCCCTTTGCAACTCTCTCAAGTTCTAGGATGGAGGGTACACATTTTAGAAATGATTTCAACAATACATACAATAAAGCAAGCCACACAAGCACCATGAGAATGTCCGAGGAACAGACCCTATGCTTTAAGTCATAGGGAGAAAAGACCTCTCCACAACCCTCTCAGAACTTACAGCCTCTGTGGACGGGAACAGTGCCCACTGACTGCATGTGACCGTGCGTTCCAGAATTTCATCAGCAAATCCTATCTTCATTCAACAGGCTGGGAACTGCTGAAATTTAGCACCTCCCCTCCAGAACTGGCAATGCTCAGTGAATTTTCTTCTCCCCTACCTCTTAGGCTGATTTTATTAACTTGTAAGCCATTTTTTTCAATCTGGGAACTTCCATGAGCACACTGGCAGGCCGGTATCAGAGGCAGTGTTGCTGTACACACCAGTTGCTGAGGAACTTAGGCAGGCAGAGGTCTTGCACCCGTCCTGCTCGAGCAATCCTGGGGGCAGCTGGCGTGCCACTGGATACAGATGGACCTTTCGTCTGATCCAGCCGGGCTGCTCTTATGTTCTTAAGTTTGCAGAAGGACAAAAAAATCTTAAGGGGGGACACCAAACACAGTCCACTGAGGACCGAACATGCTCACAGAAGTGCTGCTGCAGTGGGGGATAAATGGATCCAAGGGCAGAGAATGGAGTCCAGTATTCTGAAGGATGGTGTTACTGACCATCTGCAAACAAAAGCACCCTGTGCTGCAACATTTTATTGCAAATCCTACTACACATGTCTCCTGCCCGTGTTCCATCACAGACTTGAATGACCTAGAGACCAAACCTAGGGTGAAGCTACACAAATGAGAGGGTGATGTTCTGTTTTCAGGGGCTCCCAGACAGCGCACAGCAAAGGAAACATGGTGCATGATTGATTGTCTTGCCTCTGCCATTCTCAAAGCCTTGCTAAAGAGAGATTCCCCATTCACACACATGCCACGCAGCATGACAACACTGAATTCACAAGCACACAAATATTTAAGGGGAAGATCGCACTGATGACAAGAGCATACTCTGAAACGCAAC